>NC_143021.1:92771123-92901123 GCF_055824585.1 Amblyomma mixtum
TCGTGTAACGACGTTAAAAGAACGATCTTCTACTTGCTTCTGTTTCGCAGCCCAGTTATGTATCCTACCTCACATAATAATGCAGTCGAGGCCCGTGAGTATGTGAAAAAATAAATAAATTATACTAAATCGCGAAAGCAAACTTATGTTGTTATCTGTATGTAAAGCTTGAACGTTTACAGGTTAAGTAAAAAGGAGACGCGTATCGCGATGTAAAATGACATGCCACTACGCGTCTGTTTTTTCTTCCTGTTTTTGCTGTCCTCTCTGCATCCTCTTGTTTTACCCACAATACGCCACAACTTGTATCTCAGTGGAAGCGGAGTCAACCCCTTTTGTTGCATTTAGAGAGGGTTCATTCTTAGTGTAAACGGTGTCATAGCATCCGGTTCTTTTTGCACCTCCCATTTAGGATTATCGCACTCCAACTGTAACATATTTATTTATTTATTTATTTATTTATTTATTTATTTATTTATTTATTTATTTATTTATTTATTTATTTATTTATTTATTTATTTATTTATTTATTTATTTATTTATTTATTTATTTATTTATTTATTTATTTATTTATTTATTTACAGAATACTGCAGACCCTAAGATGGGTCACAGCAGGAGGGGCAAAAGCACAAAAAAGAGGCGCGGCAGATTACATAGTACAAAACAGTAATAGAACATAGTAAAGAAAAAGTGAAAAAAAATTCAGCAATTATCAATAAGTAATTGTGTTGATGGCATCGATGCTGTTTACAACCTCAGGCGGGAGTTCATTTCATTGAGTTATTGTGTGAGGAAAAAATGAGTATTTAAAAGCATTCATTCTAGCGCTGTAAGGTGTTAGTCATTCCGAGTGACGATGTGGTGTTAGTCGCGTTGTGATCGGTTTAAGAAATAAATCTGGGCTCATGGAGAGTTTGTTATTTTTGAGTAGGAAAAGAAATTTCAATCGTTGAATTTTTCTTCGTGTTTGCAATGTCTGTATATTGTTTTGTGCCATTAGAGCGGTTGGAGAGTCAGTAGAACGATATTTATTAAAGATGAATCTAACACACTTTCGCTGGATCATTTCCAGTGCCTCAATGTTATGTTTTGTGCAACGGTCCCAGACGGTGCATGCGTACTCAAGTTTCGGTCCGATGATGGATGTGTAGTCTAGAAGCTATGCACTAGAAGGCGACCCTTTTAATCTATGCCTAAGAGAGCAAAGTTTACGAAAGGATGACGTACATATGTTTTTTTTTTATTTCAGCTAAGTTTATTGGCTATAGTAACACTTAAGTATTTGTATTCGTTAACTTCCTGAAGCGGATGATTTGGAAGGGCGTACGGAAATGATTGGCTACTTTGTTTATTGGTCATTTTCAAAAAGACTGTTTTGTCATCATTAAGCTCCATCTCCCATCGACTGCACCATGAGTGAATGTTGTGAAGTTTAGAATTAAGGATGACTTGGTCTTCGTAGGATATGATTTCATGAAACAAAACACAATCATCGGCAAAATGCCTGACTTGCACTGGTTCACTAATAACATCCACAATGTCATTGATGTAGACCAAAAACAGTAATGGTCCAAGCACACTTCCTTGCGGCACGCCAGAAGTGACCGGAAGGTAATTGGAACAATGGGCATCAAAACTGACGAACTTGGCGCGGTTAGATAGGTAAGCAGAAACCCAGGAAATTATGAAAGAAGGAAGACCGATATTTTCAAGCTTATATATTAGTTTGGCAACAGTAGAGGCAACGGTAGAGTATTGTGACATAAAGTCATCGAAACATTGTATGAAATAATTCATTTTTCCAATGCGTTGCAATATCTTTTTCTTAAGTTTTGTGCAGTGCTTGAGTCGAGTAGTTAAAGCTGGCATTTAAAAGCAATGCGGAGCGTGAGAAGCTGGGCTAAATGGTAAGTATTCATGGTTATAAACCTAAAAAAAAAACGAAGAGGCCGAGAAGAAGACGAGAACACAAAACAAGCGTTCGTGTTGGGCTTCCTCCTTCTTACCTGCTTTCTTCGTCTTTTTTGCGCTGGGCACGATTTCGATCATAGCAGGAACGTTAATAGCGAACAGAATGCATGCCTGCCGAGGGGGAAATCAAATCTGCGGAGATATTGACTGCCGCAGTGAAAGCTTGATGGTAAACTTAATGTGAAACATTTAATCGCAAAAAAAGCCACTCTGCCTTCAGTAACACGTTATTCAGCATCTATTCGATAAAAGAAAAATAGTGGAGCGGCATAAACACAATGCATTTTTGCTTACTCGTGCTCATGTATGTTGCACTGCTGCGGTCTTCCTGTCTTTCAAAAACATGTGCAGTGCGTGAAGTCGCTGCTGATTTGTGGGATGACTCGAGGTCCCCTCGATTCTCTGGCATAGCGTTTATGGCTTCCGTTAACTCTTAACTCGTTCCTCTTGCAGGGCTTAAGGAAAAATAAAAGTATTATATTTAAGTGCAACGTCACTGGTGTCGCAAGTAGTTATCTCGAACACCGGAACTGGTCCATGGCGTTTAAGGGCAGCTTGTGCTCCTTTGATCGCCATTATTCTTGATGGAACGTAACACTGTAACGTCTGTAAGTAAAATGACACGGGAAAAAACTGTTTTTGGAAAGATGCAATACCACTGGAACGCATGCGGAGCACGTCTTGGTTAATTGAATATTTTCTGCAGGTAACCAAAATGTCTTCGACTCAGCTATTCGATGTGCAGCTTCCCTTTCCCTTACTACTGCGGATGTTCGCGCAAATCTGCCATTAGCTGGAGCTTGAGCTGCTGTGCTGCCGCGAGCACTGAGTGGCATTAGCGGGTGTCCTTAGCATCATAGCATTTGTTCTTCAAATAAATAAAGCAGCTGTCCTAAATTTAGAATCGCCAACAGGAATGCTTTTTCAAGTACTGTGGTATCTTGCAAGCAATCTTAATACTTATGTTCATATAAAAACATGGTAGAGGTAAAAAAACATGCCTTCGATAGCAGCTTTTAGTTTGACTCAGCGTGCTTGCTCTATCCGTAGCATCTGATGTCGGAGCTTACTTTAGTAGTGATGTCTCTCGAAAATAAAACCTGAAAACTGCACTTGTGGGTGTTGCTTTCGATTATACTTTTAAGCTACACTGTCGCGATATCCGCTCCGCTTAGTCTTCATGGCCTTACTTTAAAGGCAAAACATCATGTCTCAATACGTATTCCACCGAATCCTGTGGTACTAAAGCATTTCCCGTAATACATTTCTCTTTAATATTTTGCGCGCACGTTAGCAGGTTAATGGGGCTCATCTCATCGTCATCACAACTCAATTCAGCTCTGCTGGTGTGTCGTCCTCCAGGTTGACAACAATAGCCGGTCCTTGGTAAACAACATCGTCGATGACGTGGTCCAGTTTCCTCATCACGTCTTCCTCACTAATAACATGTTGCACGTAATTCTTTCATTTCTCAGCAGTCATTTGCATGATGCTTTGCCAAACCAGAGGATCCACGTCTTGGAGATTAAACGTCTTGGTTCGACTGGGAACGAAACCCTTGACTTCGCTCCAAACAAGCTCTATCGGGTTCACTTGCCAGTGGTAGGGTAGCAAGCGCGCAACGAGACGGTCAGCAGCTTCGGCGATGCAGTACACACAGTACCCGTCCACACCTGTGTTCACGTTGTTGACAAGCTTCATGAGCTCGGCCTTCACCATGCCGCTACTCCACGCGACACCTTTTCTGGACGGCCAAGTCTCTATGTCCATTTTTGAGGCCATCCGCCGCACTTTATCCTGCTTCATAGAATGATATGGAGCGTTGTCCATCACTGTAACGCTGCCGGCTTCTTCGGGGACAACATTCGGCCCGCCTTCAACGTCTGCGTTGTCCACTGGTAAAGCGTTCGCTCGCTCACCTGGGTGAGTTTTGCCGTCCTCGTGATGAGCGCATTCGTACTTGAACTTCCCCCGTTATCGACGCGAAGCACTTCAAGAAGCCAACTGCGATCGCCTGCTTGGAAAAACAACGCACTCTCGGTGTAGGGCACAGAAACGACACAACGCACTCGGCCGGCGCCATGTTGGAAAATGGCAACGCATCACTACCTCGCAGCAAGCCTCCGCAGAGCTGTGTTCGTACGGGCTTTGTCTGTAAATTTCACCAGTGATTGATGCAATCTATACCATCTAAATCTACTAGTCCAAACTATGTTTTCTATTGATGTGCTTATTGTTTGATTAATAGTCCTACACTGCTGAAATATTCGAGGGACTATTTTTTGTGTTCCTGCAGCCCTGATCGGACGAGAGAGCTCTGCCTTCCGTAGTGCTGGAAACATCTTGTGAGACGAAGTATAGAGGCCTATGCTCTGCGGCACAAATAATAGTGAATTGTTTGTGCAGGTGATCTCTTAAGGGTATTGTGCTCGTGGCTTTCTTGTTTTTCGATGAAGGCTGGTTCGATCTAAAGGCTTTTCCATAAAAGGCTGCAGCTGTAGTAGTAGAAGACCTTTATTCGACCGTAATTTACAGGCCGAGCATGTCGACCGCCTGGGCGACCAGAAGTCGCTGTTCCTCTTCCCCTTCAGCGCCAAGGCAGTCGAGCCAGGTGGTGATTTATAGAGAAGGTGGGGGGAAGGAACCCGGCTGCTGAGCAGCCGGGCAATAGAGGAGGTAATTGGCCAGGTCAGCATAGAAGCAGGGGCAGTTGGGACAGGAAGTATCCGATGGATAGTGACACAGAATGAGGCGGGACAGGGTAACTGCTGCATTCATCTGGATGTGCCGAAGAATCGCCTTCTTCAGCATATCCAGATGAATGCTGCAGATGAATGCAGCCTTTGACACCGTGAATGATGGATGAGGGGGAGGGTAAAGGCGTTTGTCGAGGCGGAGCTCGAGGTAGACCTTTTTATGGTGCGGCGAAGGGTGAGCATACCACTGTCCTCCAAGGGCTTGGGCCAGGAGGTCAACGGTGCCCGGAAAAGTGTGTCGCAGGCGAGCTGATGGGCCAGCTATTTGCCGTCGATCCCTTAATGCCGAGGTACCCAGCGGAGGAAAAGGATGGAAGGCTGCAGTGCGGAGACCACCCGTTCGACCTCCTGTTGGAGAGAAGTAGTTAGGGTGCGTTTCTGTATGTGGTGTATAGCGGCTTGTGAGTTTCAATAGAGTGTGTACTCTTGGAGAGAGGGAAAGAGGGCAAATGACAGGAGGGAATGCGCAATGGCGAGGACCTCGAAAGACAATGCGTCCGGAGGGCGTAGATACGGCCCACTGGTGTGGGTTTCAGGAGCGGGGAGGTGGGGATGGCACAGAGCGTACACGCAGGAACCTCGAGGAGTCACGGAATCATCCGTGTAGGCAACACCCTGGGTATCGATGACAGGGTAATGGCGCAGCGCGGAAGCATGACGACGGCCGGCGTGCAGGACGGGAGACATGTTGGTCGGGAGGGGGAGGATACGAAGATTGGGATACGGGGTGGAATAGGAGAGGTAAACGGGTAGAGGAATGGGCGAGATACCCGCTTGAGTCAATAACCACTGGCCCTGATGGGTAAGGGAAAGCCGACCTGCATCATATATTTTACGCCGATGACATCACTCTCTGGTGTTCGTCTGGCTCTTCCTGTCACCTACAGGACACTCTGCAACGTGGCCTATATCTCATCGACTCTTTTCTCGCCACCGCTGGCCTCTCTCCTGCTCCTGAGAAATCCGAGCTGCTCCTTCCCAACCACACCTCCTACCAGCGCTCACACAATCACTTCGTCTCTTCCACCTTTCTGGCTCTCCCATTCCTGTCGTCACGCAGTGCAAAAATTCTTGGCTTCCCTTTGCATGCGGCGAAGAATGTGCAAGCCCTCCACCATGCTGTCACCACCTGCCATTGGGTAGCTCACCTCTTGCGGCCCGTGGTCCCTCGACGCTCAGGTCTCCACGAGGCTCATGCGTGTCAAGTTTCCCACGCGCTGGCCCTCAACAAGGCCTTGTACATTGTCCCTTAGGCTACCTTCACTCAGACTCAACGCTCTCGAGCCTGCCCTTGTGGGTCTCTACAAGGCAGCTCTCAATCTCCCTATAACTACCTCTACCGCTAATCTCTTTCCACTGGCCTCTTTCATCATCTCCGTTCTCTTCTCACTCTACGTCGTGACTCACAAAAGATATATTTTATACAATTTCGTATTAGTTTATCCCCAGTCGCACCGCTAGAGCGCTATATTGAAAGCTGGCCCCGTCCATTCACCTCGAAGGAACACACAGGTTCAGCATTTAAATTGTACTTGCAATGTAAACACCACGAAAGACAGCGACGCAGACCGAAGAGACACACACAGCGCTGACTAGCACGTACGTTTATTCTAGAAATTTACATGTATATATATAAATGGCCTGTTTCGCGAGAGGTGGCAAATTGATAAAATGCGCAAAAGGAAGACAAAATGCTAATTACGTGTAGCGCGTTGCCAAGTACGCTAGTGCTTCCCCAGATAACGCACGACAATGGGTTTTAAGATGCATGGACGATCAAGTAGCACGCAGAACTGCCTTTGTAAGTTGCAATGTTCTGTTATAAACGCTACTATTTCTCCTAATTTCACCCGACGAGACTCGCGTATCCGTCCAAAGTGTATCCAAACAGTTCGAAGTCGTAGATGTATATGGCGTACAACATAAGCACCTGTTGTCGCGAGAGCTCCGCGAAATAACGCATGGATGTCCCTCTCGAGTTGTGCTTGCTGCTTTTGGCGTTCATCCTCGGAAACGACCAGCCGGCCAGTCCAATTTTGGGCAGCAGGTGCTGCAGGTCAGCGTCTAATGTCTCCACTTTTCCGATGATATCGTACCTGCAACATGAGCATTTTCTTTTGAATAAAGGCCATCCGTTTTGTTCCCAGATTAAAATATCGGCAGAGAAAAAGCAAAAAGATGCGCAATTTTACTTATATGCTCCTTTTGTTCGCCAATTGAACCATTACATAATATGCCATCAAGTATGATTCTCATAATCGCCATGCTTTTTCCTTGAAAGTAAAATCTTACAGCGCTTCCCTGGCCGTTACAAAGCTGACATGCTTGGATTCAATCCACAATGGAAATCGAACAATTCGCTGATGAGGTGCACTTCTCAAATTTTCGTACTATTAATGACTTCCTCCTACAGGAAGAAAAAATAGTTAAGCATAAAATAGAAAAGATCGCGATGCTTTTGACAACGACATTGTTCGTCGAACAGCACGCTCGGTGCACTAACACGATAAGCATATACGCATACACACTGGGGAGATGAAAATATGTCTGCGCGCTGTGCAACCTCTCTGCACGAAAAGAAATGATGTCTATTAACCCGCAGCCATTCATTTCGCGTTATTCCATAGCGCCCTACAGCCTACCGGAGGTAAACACACTTTCCATACCGCACTGTACCATTTCAGGCGGGTGAGCTATACGTACCATAGTATAGTGGGTGCTGAGAAGTGGTAATGTTACGCCGTACTTAAAATTCAGCTCTACATGCTCTTTAATTGGCCGTGCTGCGGCAAAAAAAATGACCATAAATTTACATCATGTTCTAAATTGGACTAATCTGGAATCCGACTTAAGGTGTAAATATTTAGGAATGCACCTGAGTTCTAGTGAAGGAATTTTAGTTCCCAATGATTAAGCGTTACATGGCTCAGTCAGGGAAAACCCGTCACCGGAAGTTGTTCGCAGACGTTCTCCAAAAAAAATGTGTCCACAGGAAGTGGCACCTCTCAGGTGAGCACATTTGAAGAAGAAATTAACCCGCCCTGGGTTCGAACCGAGGCCCTCTGCGCGCCAGGTGGGCACGGAACGCATATGCCACGAAGGGGTTTTTCTTTCCTTTAATTCATGGAAATCAACCCCGCTGAGCTATCGTATTCTTTTCGTACACACGCACTATTTCGTAATGCAGTAACACATTCTCATGTGTTCATACACTCCACTGCCCCAAGGCACCTAAATTGCGGGAGGCACACACATACGTCAAGAACGGGCAACCATTCAGGCGGCCAGTCAAATTCGCCATAAACACCCGCACCAAGGCGAACTGTTCACTGAAGAGGGACTTAAATGAACAGTGGCACGAGGTGAACGCCTTCTTATTTGTTTGCCGGTAAAGCATACTGGTGATATCTACTGATGTTAGACAACGATGACTTGCTGAAAAAGTGCCTCACGTTCCAATGCGACACACCGCCGTTTTTTGTAATTTTTGTTTCTTTCCTGTAGACGTCCCTCCCTTGTGGTCTAATGCAGACGTCATACGAGAGCACGGTTCCATCACTAAGGAATTTCTTGCCTTGGTCGGCGATGGGCGCTGGCTTTTGTGCTAATGGGACGACTAATGCCTTCGCAGTGAAAGTTAGAATATTTATTGCCTGCTAAGGGTGCTGCAATTTTGTTATTAACCACTTGACTGGTGTCGTATTGTATTTGCGCGCGTTTGAAGACAATACTGAAAAAAAGAGATTTTTCAGTGGTCAAGCACCCTGCTCACGACTCATGGGACAGCTGCTCCAGCTCCGTTTCGACATTTTCTCTTTTCAGAACAATTGCTTTTCTTGCAGAGGCAATAAGAATAGGGGATTGAGAGACGCTCCTGCCATGTAGACCAATGACAATTTCTGCTCTGAAGTGAAGACTGTTTTACTCTGTGACTGTTTTGTGTTGTTTTAAGTACTTGCGCGTGGAGGTTGTGACTTCACTGCCCTCTCGGGCAATAGTGATTTTCTCAACAAGTCAACACAACTACGCCGGTTTCTGTACTGAAAGGGACCCTTAAAGCTGCAGAATTAAATGTAACCTTCATGAAATACAACGGGGCAAAGTGCGCGTGTTTTCTGTATGAAAATTCTTTCTTCATTTGTTTCGGTTAAAGAAGAGCGGAACCCTGTGGCTATTTCTGATCGATTATTTGAGAAAATGCTATTACCTTTAGTTACAAAAATTTTAAAGTACAGAGATTAGCTATATGTGCTTTGCCTACTGAAAACTTTCAGTCCTTTCTTTCTCTGTTGCTGTTCTCATAGCCTCTAACAAATAACGTTCAACTGCAAACATCCGGTAAACATAGTGCTGGGAGAAAAACTGTTACGCCTTCACAATTGCACGGCGCATGCACCTTTTAGCGCAGGGAAAAGAGAGAGGCAACCTTTAAATATTGCTATAACTAGCGAAGAGCATCACAAACACTTTCAAATTTATTTGTATGTAGTGAAATGCTGAGGGACCGATTCACATGCCGAACATTAGCATTGAAAGAAATTTTTCTAGGCTGCCTATGGAAGTGGCCGTAGAAACATCACCATGGCTGCATTTTAACGCTGATATTTTTACAACACCAGCTGCGCCGAAACTGGAGCTTAAATAAATTGGAGATATCGGGGCGGCCGGATTCGTTCAAGCTCTTTCAAGTACAGTGCGATATACATCACACTAGGCGTTTCATCTAACGCTTTACACATTTCAAAAAATAGGCATTTTGAGTTAGAAGACCACTTTTTTGCCATACCTTTAAGTATTATAATGCATCAGAATACAGTTAAGACGTGCTAACTAGCAAGCTGGCTAAGTAATATTCAATAGTTAACTTACGAAGACATGACAATGAGCGTCTGCATTGCCACCAAGGTGGCTTGGTCGTTACGGCGCTCGGTTATGGGGCTGCACTAGATTCGCAACGTGTTTTGTTAAGCCGTTACTGTTACGCTCCTTATTCTTGAGAGGCGTGAGCCCACCATAAGTAATATGCACATCGGCTGCTGGAATTACGAAAACACGGACCCTCTCGGCGATGTCGCCCAGCAAATTCTGGCTTCATCATGCAGAAATACAGTGCTTTCGAGAAGCTTCAAGGCAAAACAACCTACGCAGTGCACGTAACGCACCGAAATAACCAAAATTTATTGGGCCACAGCGCCGAGAGTAAGCGCATTTTGGAAAATCAAGAAACAGATATGAACATTAAGAAAGCCGGGCTGCACGCCTCTGAATAGGTTTGGTTTATTGGGGTTTAATGTACCAAAGCGATTCAGGCTATGAGAGACGCCGTAGTGGAGGGCTCCGGAAATTTCGACCACCTGGGGTAATTTAACGTGCACTGACATCGCACAGTACACGGGTCTCTAGAATTTCTCCTCCAAAGAAATTCAACCGCCGCGGCCGGGATCGAAGCCGCGTCTTTCGGGTCAGCAGCCGAGTACCATAACCACTGAGCTACCGCGGCGGCCCGCGCGCCTCTGAATAATTAAGAAGCCTAGCCGCAATTGTTGTAAGGTTAATTATTCAATATTAGTCAAAATTAGCCTCCTAATTAGCACGTCTTAGTTGTATTCAAACGTGCTACATCGCTGACAATGGTATTCCTAAAAAGCGCGCTTATAGCTCGAAAAGCATATTTTTAAAATTATGTAAAATTTCCATGCCACACAATGTATTTTAAACTATTTGTATTCATCTTGAATAAACAGCGCGAACGAAGACGAGCACAAAAGACGAGAAAACGAAAAAAATATTTATATTCAACTTAGCAAATCATAATGCTAGACTGATAATCTTGGCAATTTCAGATGTGTATCGATGATAGTATCCAGAATCTGTATCGCAAATCAGTTTGAGTTGGGTATCTCGTATCAGTATCGGCAATACAATCTGTAGGTTATCGGTATCGAAGATACTCTTTTCATGTACCGCGCGCAGCCTTCGAAACTACACCGGCTGTTAAAGGTGCACTGAAGAGGACTCTGAACATGTCTTTTTGTACAACATGAACTGGTGGGCGAGTTGGTCTTTGGAGTTGGAGTTGTCTTTTGCCGCGGGAACTCGATCTACACGTTCCGAGCGTTCTTAGAAACTGGGACTTATTGCCCTGTGTGGCTGATTTCCCTAATTAAATCGAATTAACGTCCGGCTCCCGCCTTTACTTTTTCAGTTCTCCGCGTACGGTGGGCGGAGTCGACCAACGCGTGAAGTTCCTTTCAGCCAGCTTTCGCTTTATTTTGTTTTTTAGGTTTCCATGAATAAATAGTTTCATTCGCAGATAAAATAGCCGCAAAATAAGCCCGCATAAATAAAAATACGCGCGGACTATTTGCTACTACGAACTACTACGTATTACTCCGCCGATGGCAGAGCGGCAAGCCGCCACGGGACTGGGTGAAAGGCGCTCCACGCGTTGGTCGACTCCGCCCACCGTACACAGGAGATTAAAAAAAAAAGGCGGGTGCCGGACGTTAATTCGATTTAATTACGGAAATCGGCCACACAGGGCAATAAATCGCAGTTTCTAAGAAAGCTCGGAACGTGTAGATCCGTTCCCGCGGCAAAAAGACAAGTTCAGATTCCTTTTCAGTGCACCTTTAATAGAGTAAATCTCATGACAGCACGGCAGTGTGCTCTGTTCCCGAGCATCACGTACCCGACACTGTGAGATTGCTCCCGAATGAAAATTTCCTTCAATGCCAATATTTTGCTTTCTTTCTTTTAACGAGGCCTCCGCTGTGGCTGAGTGGCTATGCCGCTCGGCTGCTGACTCGAAAGGCACGGGTTCGAACCCGGCCGCAGCTGTAGAATTTCTATGGAGGCGAAATTTTAGAGGCCCATGTATTGTGCGATGTCAGTGCGCTCTAAAGGAACGCAGGTGTTGGAAATTTCCGGAGCCATTCACTGCGGCGTCCCCAATAACCTGAGTCGCTTTGGGACGTCAAACCCCGATAAACCAAACAAAATAATTATTTATTTTACTGAGCGGCGCGTGCTCTGACTTGGGTCTAAGATTTAGTCACTGTTCATTGGGGTCATTGCGTTCGCATATTTTATTCAGGAAAGAGCCGCTGGACTCGACCTACATTGTAAACTCATAATAATTTGAAAGTAATATAATTAGTCGAACAGACAGTGAAGACGCAGCCTTTTATATTCCTGCTAAATGGTACAATGGTACTCTGTTCCATTCTTGCCGTGGCTACTCTTTCCGCTAAATAAGGACTGGATTCACTGCAGGAGAGGGTGCGCACGCAACTCTGGAATCACTGCGGCGATTCAGGAAAGTTCACGACAAAGGAGTGAAATATGACATAAGCATTAACTTCTATCAGAAGGAGTTCCTAGCATTGCTTCAATTCTAAGAGTGTAATATTTAAAGGACTCCTTCAATTTTAACTTATTAGAGCGGCCCGGCAGTACGGGTTATGAAGACGAAAGTGTCATTTTTATCTGCTGCATGCAAAATTTTTCCTGTGCGCCAAGATTCTTCGCTTCTCAGCTCCGTCATAGTTAAACAATACAGAACGAATTGACTTAATGTACACATGCAAAATTTACTTGGAAGCTGTTCGAACAAAAATAGCATATTTAAAAGAGTTATGCGAGGCAAGATTTAATATAGATTGTAAGCCATTGCAACAGAACGAAAGAAAAAATGCAATTTTAACCGCTACTTCCAGAGCGTTAAGCACCTGGCTTCCTATAGAGGGCATCCGCCGATTTTGATGGTGCAAATTTCGCTGCGCTATCAACTTGCAGTTTTCGTGCTATGTGTATTAGAAGCATTTGCCTGAGGCCGCTTGCGAGGACGTGGTACTGCAGTACCTAGCTCTAGCCTCGCGTTGATGCTAGCACCAAGCACTGCTCCATCCCGACCGCTCAAAGGTCGCGCACGGTGCAGAAAGCTTGTTTACTCAAAATTATATTTCCTCTGTTGCTCAGATGTGCTCAAAATTTACTAATGTTGAACATCAATTTCTAAATATCGTAACTTGTGAAGGGATTGCTTAAAACAAAAGAAGAAATGTTTGCGTGAGTGTCATTATAACGACAACAATTTTTTGGAAAGCAGCCTTTTGGGCGGTCCCTTGACTGTGCGTTACAATTAAAACAATACAGAAAATTTTGTATTCTTTTAATCAAGCAATAAATGAGAACGATTGTAATTTAAAAGTGGTTCGGATCACTGTTTACAGCAAAATTTTGTGAGGCTTTGACTCTGCATGTCCTATCAGTTAAGGTGATTTATACTTTTACAATTTAGTGGTGCCACAAAATTCGGCGCATTTTTGAAACAAAGAAACAAAAACAGCGCCGCGCGGACGCATCTCGCAAGCGCGGGTCGTAAAACGAGGGAGAAGGCAACCACGGAGAGCTAGCCTTGTCTGTGTGGCTGCCCCCTCCACCACCGCTCGTCGGCGGCGGCCCCAGGACAGAAATTTCAAGATGCTCCTCGAAGCGACTCCCGGCTTTTGACCAATGAGGACGCGCGTACGGGGCGAGGAGGAAAAGAAGACTGCACGGCGAATACTGTGTGTATGTGCGCGCCTACTTTGGCGCGTGCATCATTTCTGTTGTACACTATTGCGGTACGAAATAGCTATTTCTGTACTATTTCTGTACGAACTTTCGGAACAATTTCTGTACAAAACAGTAGTGTTGAACTTCAAACTCTTTTCTTTTGTATTTCGACTCCTTACTCCTTCTTTGGGTACTATTTGTTTTTATGTTTTAGCCATTTATATACGGATTTAGTCTACGGACATGCAAATCGATTCTAGCTCCTATATGCTGCTGTGTCAACACTCTAATTGGGCCAGGACCCTGTCAAGCTGTTTCCACAGCTTTTAGTCCTGGCCTCTCATTTTCTTGTTAAAAGGAAATAAAGTTGAACTGAACTGAACTGAACTGAAACAGACGCGGACCAAGCCTATATAAGAATTCGGTGACCGCTGTCAGTTTAGCCCGAGCCGCCGTTTAAGCAGCAGTGAAGCGCGCCCGCTCGACTCCCGGGACAACACCAGTCGCCCAGCCGCGGTTCAACGAGGCAGCGCGCACCAGCCTGCGGGACGGCATCGTCGTAAACCTCTGGTCGTCAGGCTCTCGCAGTGCGCGGTGAACAAATTGTTCCTTTTTTTGTAGTCTCTCTCGAGTTTAACTTTATACGAATTGCATTGTTTTGTTAATCACTTTGTTTTGTTTGTAAACCTTTACCTCCGACCCGTTCTTTGGATTGCGACCGATGAAATCGGCACACTAGACGTTCAAAAACCTCTTGTCACTTGGTAGCTGGTCTCCACTGAGGTTGCCACTCTGAGTCGGGGGCACCTCCTTGAATCTGAGACTGTTACCCCCACACGCTCTAAGGGTGTCCGGGAACTCACGCTAAAAGTGCGCGAAGTTGGGTAACAAATGGTTGGCAGCATAAATTCCCCAAAGTTGCCAATATTACTTTTGTTTTCGGAAATTTCGCCTGAATGTGGCCTTAAACCCTGTGAAATGGAAATAAAATAGACGACTTCATATTGAAAGCACGTTCTCTGAGTAAAGTGTATTAACTTTCTCACAGTAATTTCTTGCATTCAGCTCGTTATCTTCGTTTCCAAGGGTCTATGTTTCCTGCACTATACGTGCACTGCGAGTACATATATGCCAACTTCCGGTCAGAGGCTCGCATATCCAGGTGCCATTGTACATCTAGAATCTCCACCCAAACAGCGTGTACAGGTTACAAGTGCATTAGTGACAAGAGCAATGTCTCATGGTTAGCGCATGTGAACCTTTCAGGTTACGCATGTCCAGCTTTCTGAATGAAAAAGTTGGAAAATTGTTGAATTGTAGGACACTGTTATGGAAGTACTGAAGGTAGTGATCCATTGTTTTGACGAGTAGCGACATCTTTCTTTTGAAGTGTTTCCACCGATCGCATCGAATAGTTAAGGCTACCATAGAAAATCGACGAGGAATGCTTTTGACGATGGCAAAACTGTGAATGAAAAAAATTACAAGATTGCGTCGGGTCATCTTAAAATGTATTATCACGCGCAACCTATGGACCCTGAAAGAACAACGAACTGCGCACGCCGGAAAATAAGTTTTGGTACCTTCCTGCTGACGCATTAAGCTCGGGTCGACCTATATATTTAAACTACCCTTTCTAAATAAAATCTGCAGCAATATTGATTGTTACAGCCAAGAATTCGAATATATGAAAGAACTGCGTCGATAAACGGTTTCCCGCTCAAAAATGCTCTGGTCAAGAATTTCTGGGTACGGCACTCAGGTCGATCCAGAGTATCGCCAAGTTGCTGACAGAGCTCCTGCATCTCTCAATCGGGCGTCTAACTTCCTCAGCGATGAAAGGCTTCAGAAACTAGAGAACCGCGTTGCTCAAAACGAATGCCTTGTTCAGTGCAGGTAACAGATTTGCAAGCATTCCACAAATCGGGTAGTTGAAACTACTACCGGGAAATGCGTCTGTTGATTGAGGGTGTATTACAACGGCAGTCTGTTGATTGAGCTGTTCGAGGTGTATCCCGAACAGCGCAAAATTGGAAGGGTAACACCAATATACAAAGGGGATGACCAGAACGTCATAGCAAATTACAGATCAATTACGATATTATCTTGCATAAACACGCTCTTTTAAAAGTTAATAGCTAAGAGAATGACAGATTTCATGGAGAAATATAATATACTTACGCCTAGCCAACATGGTTTCCGAAGCATTATTCCACCGCTGCAGCAGTACTTTCAGTAGCAGAGATTGTTAACAGTGCGCTAATAATCAGGTTGCCATAGGTATATTTCTAGACATAACAAAGCTTTTCACTCCCTAAATCATAATATTCTTTTACTAAAATTAGAACGTTGTGGTTTTCGTGGGATAGCCATTGATTTGTTCAGAAGTTATCTAACAAATCGTATTCAGTATGTAGAAATTAATGGTTACCAATCTTCATTAGGAAAAGTTACAATTGGAGTGCCGCAGGGCTCGGTACTCGGCCCTATCTTCTTTCCGTTATTTATAAATGACTACCTGTTTCCTACAGAGCGCGCAGCCAGTGTTATACGCCGATGATACAGCTCTTATTATAACGCACAAGTCTTTAAAAGAAGCAGAAACAATCTCAAATAATGAACTGGAGACTACAATGGAGTGGTTTAGAATGAACAAGCTTTTGCTTAACACCAAAAAACTAGATTTGTAGTTTTCGCCTCTCGCAGAAGACAGGGGCCTAAAACATGTGCACTACAGGTCGAAGGAATACCCATTGAAAAAGTTAAAACCTTGAAGTACTTAGGAATAACATTAGATGAATCTCTAATTTGGGCTGATCACATAGAAACATTATGTAAAAAATTAACCTTTGCATGCGCCGCATTAATTAAAGCTAGAAAGCATTTCAGCATTGATACATTTCGTGTGGTCTATTTTAGTATATTCCATTGTCATCCTACATACTGCATTCAGTCATGGGGCTACAGTTTCTCACTGTACCTCGCACCGCTTATTACTCTCCAGAAAAGAGCATTAAGGATAATAGCGTCAGCACCTTGGCACTCGTCATCAGACCCACTCTTCAGAAACCTCAACATCAGGCGTTTTCGGATAATTCGCGATCACAAAACAGCGCTCTTGGTGAGCACTATTATAAAAACGGATATACCGTACAATTTTTCCACTCTGAAGCTTGCTTTAAGTCACACCAGACACGCTGACAACAATAACCTCCATTTACCTACAACACACAATGTATACGGACGTAGAAGCATAGCATTTGTCAGCGCTAATGTTTGGAATGTCATCCCATTCAGCATTAAGTCCATCTCGAACATTGCACCTGCTCTAATAAAGTACATGCTATCAGAACAATACAGCTCCCCTTACTGTTGAATTCATTATTTTTATTGCATTATAATAATTATGTGTTTAGTATGTTCAGCCTTGTTCAACTGCCTAGATTTATAACATGTTTGTAATGGATCCGAAACTAGCAACTGGCTAAGAATCTAGATGCCTCATTCACCGTGAACTTTGTATATTTTTTCTCTGTAATAAACTTGAAACTCGAATCTCGAACCTATGGGCTCTCTTCCATATAGATTAGTGAATAATAAAGGCAGTACTAGACCAAAAATGTCGTCTGCCTCTGAAATCTATTCTAATAAAAGTCTTTACAAAAGCTACTTCTTCAGTTCTTTTTCCTAATGACTTGAAAACTGTGCACTTTTAGTTGGCACTCAAAATTATTCAAGAAAACTAAAATAGAGTATCATTTGTCATATACAGCCGTTTTAAACGCTATGAATATCAGCTCGTATGTTTCAGGGCCGTAAAATATTTTTCGTTCCGCATACCCAAATTTATAAACCTGTACGTGCCCTGAAAAGAAACTATTAGGTTGTTACCCGCTACTATTGAAGATAATCAGCGCTAGTTGGCCACTACTGCTCTGAACGGGTGCTCCGCCTCGGCGCCATGCGCGTACTTTGGACAAAGCGACTGATGCACAGAGTAACCGCTGGCGACATTTTATAACTGCTCCGGCTGCAGCTGAGCTGGTCCGAAAGATGTTGCTGCGTTAGACAGTAAAATCTTCCTATTTCACTAACTTCGCAGTCAAACAACATGGCGAACTTTGCCCAAGGTGTGACGCGCTTGCTATGTGCGCGTGGCCACGACGTAGTAGTGATCCCTTTAGCAGTGATCCCCTGTCAACGTAGCAGTAATTAAGGTTGTGACCATTGCGCACATTCCGAATGGTCAATGCTACAGATATTGCTACGTGTATGCCGCTTCACGATCGATTTCACAATTAGCACAATCAAAAGTTTCGTTCCCTTCCTTCGAGCACATAAAGTACTCACACAAACGCTAAGAGCCCCCCACCCCCACTCTCCCACACTATTCCTTTATTTATTTGCGTACATTCTGTGCCACAAATAACATTCCTAATTGGTGTGTGGTGCATCAATCTGCACTCAATCATGCACGATGTGTAGGCGAAATAGGAAGTCCTATGAGCACGAGGACGCTAGGTCAAACATATTTAACTGTTAAAGGTAAAAATGTCCAAGGTTGTATTTTTCGGCAATCTATATGCAGTAAACATGTACTGAATGCACAGTGATGGAGAGCGACATCTGTGCTTTTTAGCACAAAATACCCTATGGCTTCTTGCAAAATGCCTTGGCACTGTCGGTTTAAGTGCTGATGCTGGTTCAGGACAATTTATTTATCCTTGCAAGTATTTCTGTACGAATCAACAATCATTAAGTTCATGCCTTGTTGCCATGCAGTGGAAAAAGAATCAGGTTAGACAGCAATCGACCATATTAGAAGTAGTATTGTCTCCCCATTTCTCGGTCATATCGGATATGGACCGACCTCCGTTTGACGCGTTCGGTCATTGTGCACTGTACAGATGTCATCGCTCCATAGAGCGCTTGAGAATAGCAATTTTGGCAGCATGAGTGACTTGTAGAGTATGAGAACACATTCTGAATTTAAATTGCTTAGTGAAGCGTCCGACGGTCCCCTAAAGTACGAACACTCGAGCGTGTTAAATAATTAACGTGGGCCTCAATGTTGACTTCAATCTCAATATATACTCCTAGGTCGCGAACAATATTACCACGCTGTATTGTATCAGTATGAATGGTGTAATCAAAGAGAATTGGTTCTTTTTGACGTGTTAAAGAGATTGGCATATTCTGTGTGGAATCGGTGTTACAGCATGTCGCGTGCATCACTCTTTTATGCAGGTGATATTTTTTGTGCAGCTCTTCGCAGTCAAGCATTGAATCGACCATCCCAAGAGATTTAAATCATCAGAGAATTGTATTATCTTAGAGTGCTTGATACAGTCTTTAACATCGTTCACAAACACATAGTATACTAACGGCGAAAAATTTTACCCCTGCAGTACACTAGAGCTCAAAGGGTAACATGATGATACGTGCGATAGTTTGTAGAATCGCTGTTTTTCTAGTAGTAACGAATGGCTAACTGAGTGAAATGCTTTCCTAAAATATTCCTCAATTTCTTTTCTAAAAATATATAGCGTGGACCTGTTTCTTCATTCAAATAAGTTGGGAAACATAATTTAGAAAACAAACCAGATTAGTATCTAAAAGGCGGCCAGGTAAAAAGCTGTGTTGCTTATTGTTCAGCTTATTCTTGAAAAAGAAGCGTGAACAGGTGTAAGAAACACGGTCGACAGAGATGACAGCAGAGAAACTGGACTATACTTTAACACCCGTCGGTCAAGCTTCCTTTTTTGTGTATTGGCAAAACTAGTGATGGCTTCTAGCAGAATGGAAATTCTCAAAGGTGCAAGGATAAGTAAAAAATGTGGTCTAAAACATGAGTATGACCGCCGACGCAGCCTACTATAACAAACATCGCAATTCCGTCAGCACATCAATATTTTTTGTTTAGCAGGGAGCGTACAGCTACTTCTACCTGGCTAGAACAAACGTTCTCAACATGAAGGAAAAAATCGTTTTGTTTAGGAAGGAGTAACTTTTGGGGGCGACTGGAGCTTCGGCGTAAACGTTAGCTAAGTAATCAGTAAATTTATTACAGATGGCCTCACTGTTGCAAACATTTTCGGAAACGCATGACTATTTCTTGTTTATGGCCTTTTTGCCCTATTCCGTATCGAGGTAAAGGTGTTTTTTCTCCTATCGATAAGCAGTGTATCCTGTATACCACTCATGAAGTGACGTGAGATGATACCATCGATGACAACGCAGTTTTGCTGCAAATTTCTTTTCTCGATTAGGCAGGGAACCAGTGCGGATACCTTGAGACTTTTAACACATTTTTAAGAATGTATGAGGCCATTGCAGTTGCAATTATTCTTTTGTGTAGCTCCAGGGGCGCACGTTTCTGAAAAGAAACTGCGTTTCCCCAATCAGCATTTCCCAAGTATCTATACCGTCCTAAGTAGTCCCCATTGACGTAGCCCCCCGTAATTTCCCATTGACGTAGCCAGGTTAAGTACAGTTGAAGATACAACATCCTCACATGAACGGTGCCAACATAGATCGGCACCAGCACTAATAGAGGTTCCGAGATAGTGGAATTGATGGCGTTTGTCAGTAACAGATCTAGAAGGCTTCTTTTTGAGTGGGGAAGGCAAGGGAAGGCGCAAAGGTTGGGAATTCAAGCAGGTAGTTAGGTTTTACCCGAACCTCACAGCTTCTTGGAACGCAGATCCTAGTCAACCAGGTTAACCCTGGGAAGTTAAAGTAACCCATGAGATGTACAGTATATTTAGTGGAATTAACACGATCATAACGAAGGTATAGACATTTTTGGAAAGTAAAAGCAGGCGAATGATAAAAGAAATTCAAAGAACTGAAAATAAAAGAAGACGAAAGAAAGAAATGCGTTTATGACACAAACCATGCCTACTCTATTTCCTTACTCATACATCTGTGACCATATCAGTGGAAGGAAATAAACACTGCAGACACTAAATAGTCGTGGTAATTAGATATAATACTATTAATGACAATATTAACTGGTTCTTGAGGAAATGAGATCGCGCAGTGTGTCTCACATCTCTGCGGACACCTGAGCCGAGCCGTAAGGGAAGGGATAGAACTGCAGTGAAAGTACAAGAGAAGGATGTAGTACCGTAACGGAGGGCTTGGGAATAATTTCGACCACCTGGTGATCTTTAACTGCTCTGACATCGTAAAGCACTCGGGCGCCTTTTGCGTTTCCCCTCCATTGAAACGCGGCCGGCTCGGTCGGGATCGCAACAGGAAACTCCGGCTTATTAGCCAAGAGCGCTAATCACTGGGGCACCACGGGGCGTTCATTGTGCATGAAGGCCTTTCAATTACTCTGTCATGCTAGGAAGCAATCTCGATCCTGCAAGTGGACTTTATGAATTGATCTCAAAGTAACCTTTGTTTTAAAACCCACTCTTAGGAAGCAATCTCGATCCTGTAAGCGGACTTTATGAATTGATCTCAAAGTAACCTTAGTTTTAAAACCCACTCTACAATTTTACTTAAAAGGTGAAGGTAAACAGGAATATCTTTCATTAGACGCTGGTTTCTAACAGTGCTAATTACCATGTAAACGCTAGCATATTTTTCCTGACCAGGCAAGGAACGAGTTACCTCATGGTGCAGGGCTGGCATCGGGTCGTGTAGGGTGTCCAGTGAGGGTCCCAGTATGTGACGGGCTCCTTCAATATCTTCTCCACAAACTCTGCGAACGTGAATGTTCCATTTGGTCCGCTGCCTACGAATCCTCGTTGGTACAACAGCTTGGCTCCCCACACGTAGGGATCGGTAGTCCTGACTTTATTCAAGTACGCAGAGACCAGTCGTTCAAACGGATGGCGCACTATGATCACCTTGGTGTAATTGGACCCAAGCTTGTCTCTCCAGTAGGCCCCGGGAAGGACGGCGCGATATAGTCTACGGAATGCCATGAAAATGCTGTCCGCGGTTTGATTCGGACTCAGGGCCTTGTCGGCTTTCAAGACGAGTACCTTGAGACTGGATGTGGCTGCCTTCGGAACCGAACAAAACGCGAAGTGATGTGGCCTCACCACATAGAGGGAACACGTTCTCCACGTGCAATTCGGTTCCTTTGAGACCCCTTCGCGACCTCCAGTATGACGTAAACGGAGAGATTCGCCGTATTTTTTGCAGGCTGAGTCCATTCTGGTGAGCCTTGACGCCAGATCGTCCACAGTCTTTTCCAAGAGGGCCTCCACAATCCGGATGGAGCGGTCCCTCGAAGCGCTGCAGTTGCACACTGAATGCTGCAGCATGAAAATGAAAATATTTTAGCGTGTGAACGAAAATGCCCTGAATCCTTCAATTACTGCAGTCGTGTTATTTCCAGGCATACCTGCATATGACATTACAACCCTTCTCAGTTCATGACATGGAGAGAGTTTTACATACGAAAAAACCATTCGAGAATTATTTCCAATCTTTGAAGTCTGCTTATGAAGAAATGAATTTGCGCGGCGCCTTACCAGAAATTGAACCTTTAGGCAAAGCACTGTGCATAGACTACATGATAAGTGAAATTCTATTAGTGTTTATCGCGTCTCAAGAGCTGAGACGTTAACGTTTCACATGCGAGAAAACTTTACTGTGAGTTCCACTTTAGCCGGAGCAAGCGGCGGCGATTAACACTAGCAAATAACTGTGGTATTCGGTAACATTGGTTACTGATTTTGTCGTGTTATTTTTTCCGCTAGGCTCCTTGTGAAACAACGTCACGAGCAAAAATGACCAACGCGTAAAGATCACCTGTCCTGCGTCTGTCCCAGCGAGTCTTGTCACCCCTCGCCTCTCAACAGTGCGTACACATGGCGGTTGAGCCTTCAGCACATGCACAAGAGAATACAGGACTATTTCTCCAATATACGACGTAACACTAACTGTGACGACTTCAATAACGGTCAGCATTATTCAGTAACGTCTAGCAGATTGACACAGCATTTCCCAGAATGAGATAAATTAGGTGGCATCCTTTATTCACAATTGTCGAACATCAGTCACGATGATTTGTTATCGTTCGTGTCAACAGATTATGTAAATGTAACCAGCCACAGCAGGGCCCTGACTGAAATCCAGACGCTTTACTAAGAACGGAAAAACCTTGAACTGAAGAGCGGCAGTATATTTCTGTTTTAAAAAGCGCTGTGTGATTGATTCCACTCTCTAGCTACAAAGGAATCGAGAGCAGTTCACGAATCGCAGTTGCCTTAATCTCTCTCTTAAACAGGGAGGCACGATGGACTCAGGTTGGTCACGATATCCCTTTCAAGGAAGAAAAAGCAATCAGTAATCAGCGTGAAAGTAAGCCCCTGGCTTTTCAGACGGAAATCTTGCAATTTGTATTTACCAGTCGCGCTCAAAGTTCTCATGTTTCTGCTAAACATTTCATTCAAGGTTTCCATTGCGCCGTCCGCTAACTCGCTCTTTTCGCGCACATATCGCTTCTTCGCTGGGGAGTTCGTACAAATTTTGCATCGAAACAATTTCATAAATGCTATGGCAGATTTTTTCCAAGTGCCATTCGACCCATCTACTCATGGCTCAGCAGCCTTTGCCAGTTGTAGCACCTTCACTGTGCGAATAACTTCCTAGTTATTCTCACGGAACAAACTATATCAACGCCAATTGAGTTATTGTGATTCATAACATAGCGGGAGCAGAGATTGCCACTGCAAATGGATAATACTTCTGTGCAGGCCGCCACTGAAAGTGAAGGGGCAACCAGCTCTGCATCTGAGTCACTGGCAGGATGTGCATAGCGGCGCCTATGGCATTCTCATCCAATCACAGCCGTGTTTCAAGAAGCGTGCAAATTTTGTCGCAGCTTCGAATTATACTTCTTCTCTCAGAGATGATCACCGAGCATAAGCGACACGCGCAGAGTCAAAGTAGACCTGCGACTCCTTGTACCAAAGTGAGAGGCTGTAGGCACGAAAGGTCTATGTCGTCTGAATACACGCTACGTATACATGGGAGCTCGATCAGAAGCACACATACTCCCTTGATTTAGTGGCTTGCGAACCCCCTCCCCCAACGTTTTCAGATACATCGCTGTTAAAATGAGAAGGTAATGCTTGATGCAGCCTAATTTTGAAGCCTTCTGCATTCAAAAGAAATCTGACATGACTGTGAATACATCTATTATACTAGTATTAAAGGAAAGGGTACAGGTTTTTTATCCTTTTCATTACTCTTTTCTTCGCGCTTAATAGTTTGCATTAATTGTTTCTTCACACGTATAGCCGTATCATTTATATATCTGATATTTTTTCTGCGTTTTCCTCTGTTGATTCTTTGTCTCCTTGTGCATTTCTGGTGCCGCAGTAAGGGGTTTACTAGCACTCAATGCTTCATTATGTGCCCTTTCGTCGATGCTCTCTGCCGGCAGGGCTATGGCATGATGCAAGTGGCACGCCTTAGCTATTAGTAGCGCTACACTCTACACGATGGTAGCGCTACGCCGGCAGTAATAAAACACAGCTCAAGCTTGGCTTAGTACAATTATAACTGTCCAAGGATACCGAAACACAGTGCCCATTATATATTTGCACGCAAGTTAGTTTGAAAAGAATCACAAGTGGCTGGAAAGAAAAAGTGCAAAAAACTGCCTTGCGCACGTGAAACATGGTTACTCCCGCCGTTTTGAATAGCCATCGGAGAGAGCTGCGGGATCAGCGACCAGGTAAGATGCACTAAATTTCCCGCTGAGCTTGAACCGCCAGCAAATATTTTAGAAAGGAGTTGTGAAGTTTAGCGCCATGTGGAAAGTGTACTGTGCTGCGAAGTCGTGCCACAGATCTGGCTACAAAGGAATACAAGTGTAGTTTAACTGTCCCTGACTATCCGCGCGTATTTATCTCTTTTTGCCGAATACAGATTAGGACATCGTTTAAAAGGTTTGGCGATCATGAGGCAAATGATGGTTGTGATTTGAAGTCAATACGGCAGAGCGCCATCATCCCGCCAGTAACGAAGGAGGAAGTAAAGAAAGTCTTACGAGCAATGCAAAGGGGGAAAGCAGCTGGTGAGCATCAGATAACAGCAGATGTGTTGACGGATGGAGGAGAGATTGCGCTCGACAAACTAGCAACCCTGTATACGCAATGCCTTGTGACCTCCAGCGTACCTAGAGCTTGGAAAATCACTAACATTATCTTAATTCATCAGAAAGAAGACGTCAATGACTTGAAGAATTACAGACCGACCAGCTTATTGTCTGTTGCCTACAAGGTATTTACGAAGGTAATCGCTATTAGTGTCAGGGCAAAATTAGACTTCAAACAACCAAATTATCACGCAGGTTTCACAAAGGATACTCGACAACAGACCATAATCACGCTATCAATCAGGCGATAGAGAAATACGCAGAATATAACCAGCCTCAATATATAGCGTTCCTTGATTACGAGAAAGCATTCGACTTAGTACAGACCTCAGCAGTCATGCAGGCATTGCGGAATCAGGGTGTAGAAGAGTGTTATAGGAAAATATTGGAAGATATTTACAACGATTCCACAGCTACTACAGTTCTCCATAAAACCAGCAATAAAATTCCAATAACGAAAGGTGTCAGCCAGGGACACACGTTCTCGCCTATGCTATTCACCGCCTGTTTACAGGAGGTATTGCGCGCCCTGAAATGGGGACAGGTGGGGATAAGACTTAACGGAGAATACCTAAGTAATCTGCGATTCGCTGATAACATTGCCTTGCTAAGTCACTCAGGAAATGAACTGCAAAGCATGATCAATGAGTTAGACAGGCAGACCAGAACGGTGGAGCTAACAATTAACATGCAGAAAACCAAAGAAATTTTCAACACTCTAGCAAGCGAACAGCAGTTCGTAATTGGTGGCCAGGTACTGGAAGCAGTAAGAGAATATGTCTATTTAGGGCTGGTAGCGACAGCTGATGAAGATCATGAGAGAGAAATAACTAGAAGAATAAGAATGGGGTGGAGCGCATATGGCAGGTTCTGTTAGATCATGAACGGCAGTTTACCAATGTCCCTCAAGAGAAAAGTATACAAGATCTGTATCTTACCGGTACTCACTTATGGGGCAGAAATGTGGAGGCTAACAAAGAGTGTTCAGCTCAAGTTAAGGACAAAGCAGCGAGCTATGGAAAGAAAAATGATAGGTGTTACGTGGCGATGTGGGTGAGGGAACAAACAGGGGTTAATGACATCGTAGTCGAAATCAAGAGGAAGAAATAGGCTAGGTCAGGCCATGTAGTGCGAAGGCAAGGTAACCGCTGGTCCTTAACGTTAACGGAGTTGATTCGAAGCTGAGGAAAACGTAGGAGAGTGCGGCAGAAAGTTAGGTGGGTGGATGAGGTTAAGCAGTTTGTTTGGATACGGTGGCCGCAACTGGCAAAGGACAGGGTTAATTGGAGAAACATGGGAGAGGCCTTTGCCCTGCAGTGGGCGTAGTCAGGTTGATGATGATGATGACTTGGACGGGGCCTCTCGGTACGGTTTCTGGCGAAGAGGGTGTGCATATCCAGTGTAAGTGCGATGAGTGGTGCGGGATACGGGAATGGGGCCAGCACTGTCGGGTTGCGAGAAGTCAAACAATTTTATTCTGACACCGACGCATGACGATGCCTCCGGAAGAGATGAAGGAATACGCACGCGAAGTTGCTATTGAAAAAAATATCCCGCGGTGCTACGTGAAGATATTAGGCGACAAAAGGTGTAGCTACAGAACCAGCACACAAGCGCGCGCGCAATGGCGTACTGGATTAGATAGCTGCTCGATGCGGGGCGAGTGTAAAGCAAGCTTTGAGGCCGAAGTCAGTGCGCTTTAGTAATGCTATGGAGTTCTTAAAGGTCATGCGCGCTAGTGATAACGTCTTCACCGTTGTAAATTTCCACATGTATTGAATAAGAGTATAAGCTCTCTGATTCTGCTTAAGCGTAGGCAATGGAAATGTTTTAACGATAAGAGAGTTTTGTTAGGAAAAAAAAGTAAAAAAAAACGTTAGAGATCACCCGCATTAGATAAATACGTAAGCATTGGCGATACTTTATCGGTGCCTTATCGATACCAGGAATTATTGTCTTATTTAATCAAGTTCAATTGTCCATCTGAGCTTTTCAACTCCGCGCCACGCTTCGTCTTCAAACTTGGCGCCATGCGTTGGCTCAGCCTGCACTTTCCGTCACGTGGAGCCACACTTCCGATCTCCCGTACAAGAGTTTTTGATGCTCTATTCAAGTACACCATTTTTTTTCGCATAAAACCATTCGCCCGGACGTCATGGTGCGGACAACCTCGTGATGACACGACGCCGCAAGCATAGTCATAGAATGTTTAAGCATTAATAAACTGGAGCCGCCACTGTCGTAAAAAACTATTTCGGCCCGATTGTGCCTATAGCTATCTCTTGGCTCTGTCCTCGCCTGCTGCCACTCAGCCAGCTTCATCACAAATGCCTTCTACATGGACCATAATTTAGCAGTCCCCACCTCCCAGACCCATGAGGACAACAAATTTCCTCGGTCGCATTTTACTAACAACTCTGCCATATCCAGCGGAGCTTCTGTTCCCTTTTCGACCATCCAATATCTAATATCCAAATCACGCGTATCCTCCAAAAGTACTTCTAAGTGGCACCAAGAATATCACAAAGCTCGAAGTCAACTTCGCTCTTTAGTTCACACGACTCTGTTGAATTTTCAATGTAGAGGCGATAAATTTACTTTCCATTCGTGGTTCTCCATAAACTTTATTCAAATTAGTTTTATTGAAGTTTTCTCGAGAAAATTTTGTACGCTTCTAGTGAATTTTTGTTTTTAACTTTTTTAACAGAATAGAATTTGTGCAGTCTGTGCAAACTCTGGGCGTTTACTTTGCAGCAGATATGTCGTGGAATGACCATATTAATTACGTCGTTCAGAAACTTTCCAGAACAGTTGGTATCATGCGCCGCCATTGCATTAATTTTCCTACGTCAGTCAACATGTTACTTTATCACTCTTTGTTCTCTTCCATAGCCAGCTACGGATGTATGGTGTGGGCAACGACAGCTGAAAATATTAACAAACTCACTGTCTTACAAAAACGTATTATACGCATTGCATGTAAAGTGCCGTATTTCTTCCACACTGCGAGCCTTTTCCACCGACACAACGTTATTCCAATGAAATCCATGTATAACTATAGGCTGTGCTATAAATATAAACTCGCCATAATGAAAAATGGTGACTTCTTACTTACACTTGCTAGGTTAGAGCAAAGCAGAACTGTGTATGATACCCGCGCAGCAGAGCCCTGGAATGTTAAGAAATGCCGCACAAACTATGGCAAACAAATGTTGCAGCATACCTTACCGACACTTCTGAACCAGTTGTACTGCCACAAGAATCTTGATGTCTCCAATATTTCTCTGAAAGAATTGCCCCAAATATTCGTGTAGTTCTTTTTTTTTTCTTGCTATTACCATTTTGAGTGCACCTGTCAGGTCTGCTGTCCTTTATTTTCTCCTCCCTGTGTTTGCCTTTATAGTCTCTTTGACCTAATATAGTTCTTTTTTTCTTTTACAAGCAGAATGTACTGCTTCCTGAACGTACATGTGTCATTCTATGTACAGAACATACCAGTTTTTTCTTACAATTTGTTTGATGTCCTATTCCGCCGCCGTCAATGCTGCACTGTAAGAGGAAGCCAGGAGCTCTCAAGCTGTCTATGCAGCTTTTTCCCTGGCTGTCCTCGCAACACCTAGTTGCGGAAATAAACCTTCAAACCTCAAACCTAAGCAGGCTGCATTCTAGGCGATGCCTGCACTGGGCGATACCGTAGGTTCTGTGTAATCGTTGTTTGCAGCTACGCATGCAGCAGCTTAAATCATCTGTGTTCAGCAGCTTGCAGAGAAAAATACTCTCTTCAAGTTCGCTAGTATTCTCTCTACCTAAAATGGCTTGAGTTGGCAAATGTTCCCCTGGTCGGTTTTGCCGCCGGTCTGCCAAAGGGTATTGGGAAGAGAGCTCGCAACAACATAGTAAAGGGATATGTGTTCAAAGGAATAAAGCTCTCCGCTAGCGCACTCCCTATTGTAAAAGAGAGTGTGCTGGAGGACAGCTTTATCCCTTTTTGCTCACATATAGGTCCACAAATGTTTAGAATCAACGCTCCTTGTCAATTCTGAGGAGAATAAAATATATTAGTGTGTTTTTGTGGTTTGTGGGGATCCAGTTTTGAAAGCATTCTCCCGGAATAAGAATATCACACTGACGTTGCCTTACTCTGCAATGACCAGCTTTGAGAAAACTCAGATATCTAGTGGGGAGTTCGAAAATTCTTAATGCTTTTCTAGGGTTCAACAGGGCTGGCCGTTTATGTCGTAAATCTCTCATATCTGCCTTTAGAATAATCCGCAGCGGTAACTATGCAACCCTCCCCTTAGCAAAAACACGGTGGGTTATTCAAATTGTATTTTAAACTTACTTTGTCTTCATGAATGCACTAAAAATATGTAGGAAATACGTTCCTGAAATTTCATGCTTGATATTCGAAATATATTCTTAAAATATGCCAAATATACCTCACTTGAAGCGCACTTCGAGCAAAAAAATACGTGAAAAAAAATATGTATGCAGGTTTAGCATCTTGTCAGTGTATTAAAAGTGTACTTTCGTAAATATGAAATTAATTCATCCGAAGTATACCTGAATTCTAACAAACGGGCAGTCCTTTTAAGCGTATTTGCAGCACACTTCTAGCTGTCGTTGAACAGTCGAGTGCTCAAAATCGCGTTTCGGGAAATGACATTTGCGTGTTGTCAATGTATTTGAAGTGTACTTCCGTAAATACGCAATTAATTCGTCCAAAGAATGCTTAAATTCTAACAAATTGGCAGTCCGCCTTAGCATATTTGGAGCACACTCCAAGCTGCTGTCGAACAACCTAATGCTCGAAATCAAGTTTCGGGAAATCGCATTTTGTTGTTGTCAATGTATTTAAAGTCCAGTTTCGTAAATATGCAATTAATCCGTCCAAGTATACTTAAATTCAAACAAAGGGGCAGTCCGCGTAAGCATATTTTCTTTACACTTCAAGC
This sequence comes from Amblyomma mixtum, assembly GCF_055824585.1. Taxonomy (NCBI): domain Eukaryota; kingdom Metazoa; phylum Arthropoda; class Arachnida; order Ixodida; family Ixodidae; genus Amblyomma; species Amblyomma mixtum. The sequence continues at coordinate 92,800,498 of NC_143021.1, forward strand.
TACCGTGGAGCAATCTAGAGCTCGAAATGACGTTTCACGGAACAGTGAAAACTCTCCCTTTCCTGTCGTCCTTTCGTTGCAACACAGTAATCATACCGCGGGAACAAAGCAAGACAAAGACGAGACGGGACGAGACCGCCTGCGTTGTTCCCGGGTTATGATTACTGTGTTGCAATGAATTACCAACCTGACCAAGCCTTTTCTGTTCCGAAGTCCGTTCGCTTATGGTAACTTCTAGCAGGAAGGTAATCACCCCTTATTTACACTACGTGCGGAGAACGTGATAGCATGATACCGGAAAAGGCGCCTTGGTTATTTCCGGGCCCGAATATGCCAATGAAAAGGACCACGACCGACAACGCCGACCGGCTCCCGTAGACGCCCATGTATCTGTTGGTTAAAAGTTCGACTCCTGACCTATTTGTGACGCAAGTTTCGACTAGCAATTCGGTTCTAGATCGTCTCCGGATTCGAACGCGACCAGTAGGGCACTTCTGGGATAATTTTTGGGCCCACAGTCTTTGCCCAAAAGACGCCTCACCGGGAAGATAGTGCGTCGCTCTCGGTGGGTATATATATATGGCAAGTCAAGTATGGCGCTTGTCGGAGCACTTGTTTGCTGCGGCACTTCCGTCAAGATTTGCTGGTATCTTTGCCGTTCCCATTCCGCCACGTGACCTCGTATTCTTATGCACGTCCTGATCGATGATAAGTGCGCTTGTACAATTTGTTATGCAGTTGAAGCATTAACCGGTTCATTCTGTGAAGCCGACCATTAGATCTTCTTGAGCAGAAGTCAATATATTGTCAATGTATTAAATGTATATTTTAGTGTAGTTCTAATGTAATATAATGTGTTTAATGTATAATTTTAGTATATTTTAATGCATTGTAAATATGCTAAGCGGGCAAAAATGTACTTTTCACGTATTTTAACGACCGTTCAAAATATTATTCGTACTATACTTACAAAGCATTCGTATTGCAGTTTAAGCATAGGGACAAAAAATGCGAAATAAATAAGAAATTATTACAATATGGTTGAAATGCATTTTAAGCACATCCTATTTTTCGCTAAGAGTCCTCACTGAGGTAAAAGGACAACTTCCAAGGCCCAAATCAAATGACTGTCTGAGCACATCATTTCATTGTTAAGAGCAAGGCTACATAGTTACCTGGTCATCAGGTAACCTGGTCATCAGTTTCCGAAAAACAATCCTAATGGCAGCAACGAACCACAACAACCGAGAGCCCTTGTAGTCTTATCAAGCCTATAATATTTATAATTTAGAGAAAAATACAGTGTTTTACGAAAAAAAAGCAAAGGCTTCTTTCGAATAAAAGAAGACCCTGAAAAGACTGCGGGACATTGCGCCTTAATGATATTCTGCCAGAGGGGCTACGGTGCTTCCATTCTGCTCTACAATGACACCAGCTAGCAATACTGCAAGCGGTGTCCTTTCACAGCTCATACATTAAGTAACCTTGTTGAGTCATACTGCCTAGGGTCGTAAAACACACAGGTCTGTGCGTGGTGGCAATAAATGATAAATGCACTCAAATGAAATACTGTCCAATATAGCTCTTGTATGCGCATTTACGCACCTGTGGGTAGAAGCGAGAGTTGCTAAGGAGGCCGATGTGGGCGAAGGCAGCAGCAGCCACAATCAATCCGAGAACGAGGGCCTTTGTGGACGCTCTTCCCATTGCAGGAACGCAAGTTCGCCGGTAAAGCCTGGGGCCCCAGCAAGCCCGGCGCAAGACGGTGAATACCGCGGCCGCCGTGTTTCTTGCGTCGTTCTGTATGTTGGGTGAAATACGCACGCTTCGTGCTTTCTTCTTCATCCTCTTCGTGCTTCTGTTCTCACTGGTCGTTCTTGTCCAGGCTTCGCTCGAGCAAGCAACCACCTGGATTCGGCACGCCGCGTGTCGAATGAAAAGAGGTATTTTATTCACTTGGAGGTATTTTTTCTCGAATGTAGAAGAGCGTACGGCCACAAAATTATCGATGTACAGAAACATACCCGAATAAATTTGGAAGGAAAAGGTGAAAATATCAATTAACCAGAGTGTGGCTTTGCACGCGCTGCATGTATGGATGTACCAACTACAGTTGCTGCTTATGCTAACAACTGACCACAGCTGAAGGACGAAGCAGATGAAATAAATAAAAAGAATGATCTGATAGGGAGCGATGCAAGGTAGTGCCTTTTTGGCACTGGATATTGCCCTCTTATTATTGCCTCATCAAGCAGACAGCTATTTCTGTGAGAGGGCTTATTACCCGGTTTTGACGTGTATATTGGCATCTGATTTTTATAGCACTTCTTTTACTAACTACTAGTTTATTTTTGTTCCCCGTAGTTTATGATAGCCGTGCCTAATGATATAGTGTCCAGTGTTAAGCTCGCCGAATCATGTCAGCTTGCGTCGTTGCATCAAAACATTGAGTTAGGTGTGCTGGCGACGATTCATACAGCAAAAGGAAGGCAAGGAAATTGCAGACCCAATGAAAAAATACACAAGACAAGCGAAGATATTTTTTTCTTAGCCAAGCCCACAGGTAATCCGCGGCAGTATTTGAAGTAACGATCTTGTCGCCATGACTCGGAGGCCAGGATACGGCCCAACCTTCGGCTGTGCTCTTGCGAGGGCTGAAAAACACGAAGGCTGCCAGGATTTCCGGCCAAATTTGCCGTGGTCGTGTAGCTCATCGCCATTTGTGTCTGCCAAGCCCGATATGGGAAAATTAATTCTACACTTCGGGAATCCTGGCAGCATTGGGGTTTCTCAATTTGAGTTTCAGGTAATTAAGTATTTTTTTTTCTTTTGGATACAAATGGCTTAGCAGAAGAAGGTTCCAAGGTAAAGCTGTCCCGCAGTCTACCTGTTAAAAAGTGTGTAGTGGCTTTAGAGCAACTGAGAATTTTAGAGAACACTTACGAAATAACCTAATGATAACGAAGTTCACGACTACAAAGGCAGACCCATAACAGAATATTATACAACTTTAGCAAGGCACTTATATGTGCAAATAAAAATTTGGTTTATGATATGCGTTCTTTGCAAGTGCAGTGTGAGGCGTTGTTTAACCGAATATTTTTGTCCAGATCGTTTATTGAATATGAGCAGTGCATTGAAAAATGACACTGCATTAAACAGTGCCATGTGTTCATTTTAGTTAACGGTAGAGAACACTTTTTATACATTGGTCTATTTGAGATCAGATAGAGCAAATGTGTTCATGCGTATGGTTTTCTTGCGTGGTCATTGGATAAGCGAACCTAATCTCACTTTCAGTACAGTTAACAACCCCGCATGTCGCGTGCACGGCTCTGCCAAGTGAGATAAAACGGGAGCTCACTACTTTGGCAGAGTTGCATCGTCATCGGCACGCGCGTACAAGACGACCACTGCGCATGTCTGAGCTTAACAGCTGCCCGTATAAATACCGGACACTTCTTAATAAACCATTCATTCCTTGTTCCCACATGCTTGCGTGGTACATGGTGCCAGAAATGGGTGGTGGTTTTTCACCGTCGATAGTGCCGTTAGAATAGCCTGGCAGTTTGAAGACACCCCCGCAGGAACCGCCGCAAAACCTCGGCAAGCGAAACCTTGGACGCGTCATTGTGGTTCTGGCTGGTGAAGTTAGACGAGCGCAGCTCACGAATATGTGGTATGAGCACCCCGTAAGCGAGATAGAGGTTCTTGCGTTGCCAGTTCGGCATAGCGTCGGCTACAGAAGGTTCTCAACGAGCAATGCACGGAGTAGTAGAGGGCCTTACTGGTGTATCCGTTGTTATGGACGACATTTTCGGCGGGAAAACACTCGCCAGGAGCACGATAGCAACCTGTTTAAGTTACTGATGCGGTGCAGGGAACACAACTTGAAGCTTAACAGGAAAAAGTGTCATTTGTTGCAGTCCGAAGTGCGTCACTTGGGCCATGCACTCACCAGAGAGAGACTCTGACACAACAAGATAGTCATCAGCATACCTAAATATCGCAACGATGTTCGACCCTTCACATCTGCGGCTGAGGTCTCCGTCGCGCTCCGCAAGCAAAATATCACTCAGCACGGGCGTGACGCAAGAACCCATGCATATACCGTTCTTTTGATTGACAATAATATCTTAGTAAGTTGAGACAAGTTCTAGAAAGCTTTCAGAACTCAAGCTACACTCATTCTGGAATAAAATCACCCCATGCCTTTCTATGCATTTTTGTACTCTTCTCATGAGGTCCATAAGCGGGATGGAGTAATACAAATCTTTTACGTCTATTGAAAAAGCTGACAAATCGGTGTCATGTCTGTCTTTGAAAAACGTAATCACCTCGTCTCAATTCTCCACCTTAAAAGGGTCGTCAATAGTAAGATGGTTCAGCTTCCGCTGTAAAAATTTTGCTAGGCACTTCTGCCACGTGCAGTTCTCCGATACGATGACAAGCAACGGACAATGTATTTTGTGAGTTTTTGCAGAGAAGACGAGGTATAGGTTGAGCTTCTTCTCCTTGTCAAAAGACAATACTAGGTTATCAAGGTAGGACCTGCCGCATAAATGCTTAGCTGCGCTTTTCGCACGTGAGAATTACACACCCGTCCGCCTGTCGAAAACGGAAAACACAGCATCAGTGGCTCTTGCTTTATATGCGTTATCTGAGAGCACAACAAAACCACCCTCTTTGTCTGCGGGCAGCAGCGCCAAGGAAGAATCCTTCAAGAAGGAGACAGTCTTCTGAATAGGTAGGTGGCGACTAGGTGCCTTACAGTGCGACAAGACAGACATCCACACTTTCCGACACTCAACTATCGACTTCACAGTCAAGCGCTAGCGTAGACGCTTGCCTCACCATCGTCAGTTGTGAGCCGCAGTCTTTTTAGGCTCCACAGCGAATTTCGGCCCGTAGCTCAGAACCTGCTGTACGTGCAGTGGTAGCCGTACCTCGCCGACTGTATGGACGGCTCTTCTAGGAGCAGGGGTCCTCGATGGAAGCAGCTGACGAAGTCTGCTAAGTACTTCCTGCCACAGGAAATCCGTTGTTCTGTTCATTTCATGGGAAAGTTCTGGCCACCGTAAAGAAGAGGTCATGGCGCTCACCGTAGAACTAGCGGATAGCCGAAGATGGTCCCTGTAAAGGCAAGCTTGCCGTTGCCATTCCACGCGCAGGATTTTACATATCCTAGTTCCATGTTTTTTTGACGGAGGAAAGCCGGCGAACAGCGCCAACACATCGGGAGGAAGTACGCTGCGCCGAATGCAGAATCCGAGTGACCTTGCTTTGCACGAAGCCTGCGGCTCAACAACTGACGATGGTGAGGCAAGTGTCTACGCTAGCGCCTGATGTTGAACCCGATAGGTGCGTGTCGGAAGGTGTGGATGTCTCGTCGCGCTGTAAGGCACGTAGCCACACCTCTCTCATGGAAGAGCGCGTACGTATTCCATCCCAGTGGAGATGCGCCCTCCACGTGCGCCCTCTTCCCACGAACATGAATCTTGAGGACTAAATGGCCGCCGCCTGGCGCCGGCGGAAGCCCTCGCCCGCCACTATGGATCAAAACGTATCGAAACGAAACACGGCGTATTCTACGTTGATGCCTCCGGCCCCCACCATAAGAGGATGGTACACGGCCGCAGCCGTCCACCAATCCAAAACAGCGAACGGCCTTACTTTCCGAGCCTGTAACATAACACACGCGGAGGAGGTCGCCATTGCGCTGGCTACATCTGATCTAACTTCAAAAACAATTTTTCCGACTCTCAAGGGGCCTGTCGAACCTCGGGCAGGGCTGTGTACCGTACCTAGCCTACCGCATTCTTCAAAACAGCGCCTACAAAGGGGACCCCACTCAGTGGCGTATCGTTTGGGCTCCTGCTCATATGGGTATTGAGGGAAATGAGGCAGCTGACGCCGCGCCCGCGCGCTCTCTCACCGGACATTCCCCTCCGACCTCGACGATCTGGAACTCGAATTGACTCCATCTTACACCTTCAAAGACATTCTTTTACTTTATCAATCTGACCACGGTCTTTATCCCCGCCCGTGTAAAGGTCTCTCAAAGGCGGAGGAGCGGCTTCTGCTTCGCCTGTATATTAATACATTGCTGTGCCCGGCAGCTCTCAACCACTTCGACCCTTCTTTCTCGGGCACCTGTCCGCACTGCGCGGAGAAGTCTTCGGACATCTATCACATGGTGTGGGCTTGCCCCTCCAACCTTGCTATCCCCCCTCACCCCAACCCAGCCCGGGAGGACTGGGACGCGACCCTGCTCGGCTGCTCTGACCTGCAGGCCCAACGGGCCTTGGTCGCGCAAACCCGGGCGGAGACCAACGCCACTGGCGTCACGAACTAGGGACCTACACCTAGTACTTGTAAGGGCTGTCCCCCTCTGGGCCAGCTCGTACATAACCTCTTTAAGTGTATCTGGTTATAAATGCTCTCCGCCACCAGCACCTCCATAGACAAGTTTGTGTCAGAAACGCGGGGCTGAAGTCAGAGGCTGTCGGCGTTCATTGTTGTCATTGGCGTTAGCGTTTAAAACGTTTTACACTCCGATAAATTTAAGGAAAGGCAGTGCGCATAACTGGCTTCTTCGGTCAGTGGACGCCTGAATCGCGCTTATAGGTGCATGGGGCGATGAGAGAGAGAGAGATGTAGGCTGCATGCGTAAGCGCTGAGAACGGTGAGCGAACTGCCACGATCAACTATTACCTGCCACCTGCCAGTGCCGCACGGTGGGTGGGGACTTTAATGTAGATATAAGGACAAGGAGGAATTTCTTACCACTTATCCGGAAGAACACCCCGTTCCTGTCGCTCGTAACGCTTCCCACGGCTGTGACAACCTCGCGAAATGCCGTAAAGACCTCGTCTTGACAACCAGACATTGTTGCAGCAAGTCTAGATTATATTCATCTATTTTTTCGAACACCAAGCTTCGTTCATGACAATCAAGAACTGTTAGTGGAGCATGTCTTGGAGAAGGAAAATGGGTGAAACATAACAAGTTGTCTCTTATTGTACGTACACGTCTTGCTGGAATTCTTTGCCTCAGTCTATCGAAAAGCTGAAACACCAGATGAGCTGCGCTCAAATTTCGCATTAGGAGGTAACCTAATCGTAACCTAATCCAACGCAATCGCACGTTCGGCTCTGCACCTTGCTCGACGGTAAACTGGTTTTTGAAGAAAGGAAATGTATCTGTATCGCATAATTCAATGTAAGGGAAGGGAGGAAGATTAGAGTGAACGAAGACGCCGTATTAGCTAGGCGCGCCGTTGTCTCGCACTCCTGAGACCCTGGTTCGACTTCTGAACTCGACCAATTTACTACTTGGTTTTATTGATTTATCTCATCTGACTATAAAGGTTAATTGGGATAATTGGTCTTTACCATTCTTCTAACGCCATCCATCATGTCGTGTCATTCACCTGTCAAGTGATGGAACTGCCTAGAATGTTCGACACAATGTCTATAAAAGATCTAGAGACTTTAATAATGGTTAATGATAGTTAAGCATGACTTGCACAATTCGTGATACTAGTTAATGTATGGTTAGTGATAGTTAACGTGACCCTAACTTGTGCACTGATTAATTAGTGTTAAGGTAAAGGCGCAGTGCACAGTCCCACATGCCACTGCTTAACTGCTGCTAAATACCAATTAGTCACTTGATCATTAAGTATAATGATATAATCATGAAATCACTTAATATCATGTTCCGATGTCTTTCGATTGCACCCGATTAAGTATCGATTGGCTATTGATTGGCATTTGCCCATGAAACGCGGACACATCTGCTAACACGTCTTGGTCACGACAGTATGAGGCAAGGCTTTCGCCTTAAAGAAACTGTGTCGAAGCTGGTAATCAAACCAGGGCATTTGACATTTGAAATGGAGCGCTACCACTGCGCCACAAAGGCTCAGGGTTGGAGCATGAATGCGCGGGTTTCATAAATAAAATAATGTAAATTAAAAAGGAAAGATAAGAAAAAAACAAAAATAACATTAAAATCTGAAAAATAAAACAATAAAAAAATAGAGTCAGCCAGGAAACGCTTTCACCTTGCAGCACTTGAGAGAGCCAAAGTGCCCCCTGAATGTTTTAAGTAGTGACGCCAAAACACAGACACGCTAACACAACTTGGTCACTACAGCATGAAGCATTGAATGCTTTCCCCTTAAAAAGAGTTGCGTTCAAAGGTCAAGGCATCGCACCGAACGGGTGGTGGCGTTCCGTGGACTGCCTGGCAGCGCTACAACTAGCTGTCGCGTTCCACTCCTAATGCGTCATTGCGGAAAACGCTTTCGCCTCTACGCAATTTAGACAGTAAAAGGGCCCCCTGTGTACGCTATACCTCAAACTCAGTGTAACCGAAACCTAAAAATAAAGTGTATAATTAGACAAGTTACTAAGGCCGCGTGGTGCAAGCCCAAAACTGTCAACAACGAAAACCTGGCAGAGTTAGATGTGCATAACACAATACAAGAATTTACCGAAGCGCATTTACAAGCCTAGTATCTGCGCCTAGCTAGTACCCCTGCGGGCAGGCATATACTCTCTAAACTCCGCATTCGCGCCCCCCCCCCTAACCAACACTCTCTAAATTTTCGACCCAAAGAAATTAATCCAAGGCTACGCATTCGACCACTCCCTCGTCACATGTACCCCGACCGAAATCGCGAGTGATGGGAAGCCGAAGCAGCGGCCCTTCATGAACGATACGGCGATGAGTGGAATGCCATATGGGTAGACGCATGCGGTCAGCACGGCACAGCCTCAAATTTTATGAATTACCCCAGGGAAATAACCCAGAAGAAGCTGAATAAATAGCTATAGCGCTTTCGGTCGACAGATTCACTGCCACCTGTATACTCAGTGATTAAAAAAAAGCAGCCCTAAATTATGCTAGGGGCAAAGTGCATCCTGCCACCTACGAAATGTTGACCCAGAGCCAGCCTTCCTCCTGCAGCATTGAGCTCATCTGGGTGCTAACTAAATTGGTGTTTTGAGGAAACGCATTCGCGCATTATCTGTCTCATGATCTGTCTCATCCGGAACAAGTTTCGACCAACTGTGGATCTTTAACGTCCGCTGACACCACGTAGAACACGGCCGTCGTTTGGGTTTCGACTGCATCGAAATGCGGCCACTGCTGCTCCTCTCGAACCCTGGACGGACGAGTTTGTGGGGATCTCAGCTCTGCAAATATTTTTGCACTCGATCAGAAAGAAGCTGCTTCTGCATTGCCATGTGGCAGGCATCTGAATTTCGACTCCGGCTCTATAGCCGAGAACACTATGTTCGGGTTTCGCCCCCACATGTCTGCACAGGATGTCCTTCTCCAGCTGCACAGGGATGTAATACGACCCACAACTATGCAACACAATGACAAAGCCATCCTCGCCCTTGATCTGAAAGGGGCTTTCGACAATGTGAAACACGGAAGCATCCTGGCCAACTTGAGTTCTACCGATTGTGGGGCTAGGACCTACGCGTATGTAAGAGATTTCTTGTCTAATCGCCAGGCCTTTCTTCGGATGGAGGGCGAGGAATACGGCCCTTACATGATGGGAACACGTGGTACCCCTCAGGGAGCAGTGTTATCACCGCTCCTGTTCAACATTGCTATGATGCGCCTCCCAAGCCAATTGGCCCGGGTGGAAGGCGCGTTATATGCAGATGATATTACAATTTGGACCACTCAGGGGAGCCTTGGGAACATGGAGGACCGCCTTCAGCAGGCTGCTTCCATAGTCGATGCGTATGCTAATGACTGTGGGCTCCAATGTGCTCCAGCGAAATCAGAGCTTCTGCATGTCAGAGCGAACCCAAAGGATAGGACAGCAATACACATCTCTCTCTCAGGAGGTCCTATTAGAGAGGTGGAGGAGCTCCGTATTCTGGGCCTTTTCATTCACCAGAGACTCAGACCGGACTCCACTATTGCGAAACTAAAGAGAGTAGGCGAACAGGTAGGGCGCATGATCCGCCGCGTTTCCAACAAGCGGGGTGGTCGGCGGGGCAGGGACGCGCTTCGGCTCGTCTATGCCTTCGTGACTAGCCGGATCCTCTACGCCGTGCCATATCTCCGCACTACTAAGCAAGACGAGGCGCGAATAGACGCCATCATCGGCAAGGCAACTAAGCGAGCCCTGGATCTCCCGGTGGCTACCTCTAATGCCAAACTCAAGATATTGGGGTGCTAAACTCCTACCAGGAACTGCGGGAGGCCCACCTCGTGAACCAATACACGCGGCTCACGCAGACGGCTCCTGGGCGCCGCCTGCTAAACCGCTTACACATCCAACACGACTGCACTCCAGAGGAGGCCGAGCGTATCCCAGTACTATGGCGCCATATGCTCTGGGTCTCCCCGCTCCCCCGTAACATGGACACCGACATGCATGAAAACAGACGACAAGCGCGGGTTCGGGCTCTTGAGAGACAACACGGCTCCCGACCCGGTGTATATTATGTAGACGTAGCAGGGCCATCGCCCACGGGATTTTACTCGGCCGCTGTCGTTCACCAGGAAATGCACGTTGATGGACTCTCCTTTCGAGCCTGGAATTCAATGCGGGCCGAAGAAGTAGCGATAGCGCTTGCTGCCGCCCACGCCAATTCGAGAATAATCATCACGGACTCCCGAAAAGCATGTGAACATTACTTGGCAGGGGAGATCTCCCCCTTAGCTGCTTATATTCTACGACGGACTGCCACTGATCTAACACCCAAACGAATCATTTGGGCTCCTGGCCACCAGGGCTTACGAGGTAATGAGGCCGCTGACGCGGCTGCCCGAGCGCTTACTCACCGGGCTCCTCATCCCAGCTCTTCTGGCTCGGAGACTAACCAGCCGCTGCTGCGATTCAGGGAAATAAAAGCACATTATAGCGACAACCACCGCCTTTTCCCGGCCCCTGCAAAAGGGCTGAGTAAAACGGAGGAGCGAACTTGAAGGCGCCTGCAGACAGGTACTCTACTCTGTCCTGCAATAATAAAACATTACGATCCTAACACGGATGGGCGATGCCCACACTGTGGGGAGACCTGTGCTATCTTCCACATGGTGTGGGCATGTACTCAAAATCCCCACCCACCCCTTCTCCTACCCCTTCCAGAGAGGCATGGGAGACTGCCCTCCTCAACTTCTCCTCGCTTGAGTCCCAAAGGGCTTTGGAGAAACGGGCGAGAGACGGGGCCTCGTCATGCGGTATCTCGGACTAGGGACGCCGACCATGTAGCGGGGCCACTCTGTGGCTCCCAAACTCTTTTTCACAAAATAAAAGTTTTCACCACCACCCAAGCTATTCAGCCACCACCACAGGCAGTAAAAAATGAAAAAAATGCAAATTAGTTTGAGGAAGGCAATGACACAACAGTCTCACATATCTTGGTGGTCACACGAGCCGCACCGTAAGGGAAGGGATAAAGGGGGAGAGAAAGAAGAAGAAAGGAAGAAAGATTGGAAGAAGCTTAAGCTTCGCCTTTAGGCGTACAACGCGACAGCGTGTTGCACCGCTGCCGGGAGTCTACGGAACGCCATCGCCCGTTCGGCGCGACGCCTTGCCCGTTCGAAACAACTTTGAACGCAGTGCATTTTTGAGGAGAGGAAATATCTCAGTAATTCACTCATCTCGTTAGACACCCGAACCCCACCTTAAGGAAAGGGAGGTAGGTGGGAGTAAAAGGAGAGAGAGAGAAAAAGAGGTGCCGTAATGAAGGAAAAGAAAATTGGATTTGAGGAAATAAAGTTACAGTAACTGTCTTGCACATCTCGGTGGACACCCGCACCCCAGGTAGGTCGCTGGTTCCAATTCCTGCCGCAAGTTTCTGCTGCTCGAAAGGCTGAATGGTGGTGCACTATCAGGAAGATTCTGCGGCAAACGGTTGGCATGATACGATTTTTTACGATGAGTGGTGCCGGCAACTACAACTACGACGCCGAGGGCTTTTCGACCGAACGAGCTCTATTCGCTATTGCGTGAACGACTATGTAAGGGATACTGAAAAGAGCGCCATACAACTACAGAGATGTTTATCATCATCATCATCATCTTCGTCGTAAAAACTTTATTTTAAGCATAGAGTTTGGGGCTCACAGACCACTGGGCCCCCGCACGACCCCACTGCACTCAAACATTCGTGTTCCTGCGGACCATGACGTCGGCAGCCCGGCTGGTCGCGATGGCTTGCTTGGCCGGGTCCGCGGAGCGCAGCAGCTTCTCCCATGCCTCCCAAGCGGTGAGGTGATCCAGGCCCCGCGGGGGAGGGTCCGCCGGGCAGAGGAAGAGGATGTGGATACTGAGTAAAAGGAGAGAGTAGTATGCATTTTTCAGTATGCATATCAACCAACTTGCCCAACTTTCTGCTCTCCGAAGAGGATGTGAGACAGGGTAGCGGAGGGATGCTGGCAGAGGACACAGGAAGGGCTAGTGGAGTGATATCGGTATTGCAGATAGGGGGACGGGAGGGTGCGCGTCTGGAGGCGTCGCCAGAGCGTCTGGTGGTAGTTGTCTAGGCAGGGGTGGGGTGGCGGGTAGAGCAGGCGCGCGGTCCGAAAGGCCTGTGTCAGATCGCTGAAGTAGTGCATGCGATACCGCGTGAATCCCAGATCGGATGCCGACGGCGCCCGGTTTAAAGAATCTCGGGCTAACGCATTAGCGGCCTCGTTACCGGGATTCCCGGAGTGCGCAGGCACCCTTATTGTAACGTGGCGGCCAGCCGAAGAATGAGACGTGGTGAACCATGAACGAGAGATGATTTAATGGCCGCTGGCCTAGCGCGAGCGCTCCGTCCCGCGCCACTGCCAGCTTCATCGTCTTCGTCACACTACCCGGGGCCTCCGAGCGATCGTCCCGATCGGTGACAAACAGACGCGCAAAATGGCGATGGTCTTGAGTGGAGGGTTGAACAGTACGTAGAAGATGGTGTAGTGCTGGCCGCCACAGTGGACGAGATGATCGAAGGATGAGTCCCGGTCCACGAAGCATCCGGGCCGCAGGTTGCCAGGAGCTGACGGCCGAGGTCCTTGGACGCACCGGACGGCAGGGGCAGGGGGGCGGTGTCTTCACGTGTGGGTCTTGGGTCTTGGGTCGGTGGGGTCTTGGGTCGGTGGGGTCTCGGGTCGGTGGGGCCTCGGGTCGGTCGGGTCTTGGGTCGTCGTGTCTTGTGGTCCGGGCGGGGGACGGGGCTGGGGTGAGCGGCGAGGTCGGTTCAGGTCGGGCGGGCTGGGGCATGGCCGGGCGGCGCGGACCAGGCGCTCACGGCCGACGTCCACGGCAGGCGCAGGACACCGAAGCTCCGGGACCAGGATGCCGATGAAGGGACCCCAGCACCTCACACCAAATGTAACGTAGCGGCCAGCCGAAGAATGAGACGTGGTGAACCATGAACGAGAGATGATTTAATGGCCGCTGGCCTAGCGCGAGCGCTCCGTCCCGCGCCACTGCCAGCTTCATCGTCTTCGTCACAATATCAGCTCCACATGGCGGGGCTGGTGGGCTGCAGGCGAGCTCAGTATGCTAAACGCAGGGACGTGAACTCGCCCTCGCGCGAAATGTAGTATCGCTGTTTTCGAGTCCGATATTATGTAGCGTGCTTCCGTGTGTGCATGTGCGTAGGCGATGGCTGCTTCCTCGGCTGCCTCCTAGGAGGTGACCGAGGGGAGGGGAACAGTAGCAAGAGGCTGTAGGGAGGAATTGGCGACGGCCACCGCCGTCTTCTCACCCGTGTATGCGGCGTCCACCCGTACCTCATCCGATTCGGAGCCGTAATATTTGAGGAGCGCCTTTTCTCTTTCTTCTGATCCTTTAACTTTCCTCTATCTGCACGTGGCAGTGGTGGTGGCTCGGCTGGAACCAGTTGGCAGGCCCGTGCACTCTCCTTTTCATTCTTCTTTCAGTCGCAACAACAACGAATCGGTGGCGCTACTCAAGATGCGGGGGGTGCACAGATGTCCATGTTCTCAACCACAACATATAGCATTAACAGCTGTCGCTGAATATCGCATTTACACGCGGTGACCGTCATGTCATTCGTTATTCTCCACCGAAAAGTGGGGGTGTCACTGCACCTTGCGTTTTCTCAGAAATAATTTTCGTTTTTGAAGTCAACAGCGCGTTTCACGTGAGCTGGCGCATGCAAGAGCACCAGTGACGTCACGCAAAGCGCAGGATACTGCGCATCTGCGCCAGCATTTCTCCTCCTCGCCACCGTTTTACCTTTCGCCGCAGCCGTGCGAAGTGCGCATTTGAAAGGAGGGGCATATAAGGCGAGCTTGCCCATAGCGTCCGTTTCGGCGGACGCGGTTGTTGCGACGCGCGTCTTTTCTCCCTTTTTCTTCTTGCTCTTACCTTTCAACTCTCTTCTATCTGCACGTGGCAGCGGTGGTGGCGCGGCTGGAGCCAGTTGGCAGGCCCGTGCACTTCCCTATTCATCCTTCTCTCAGTCACAACAACAACAACAGAACAGGCGCACGCTGCCGCGCGCTATGCGTCATCGTTTGACGTTCGCCGCAAGCGCTTGTTTATCGCGGATCACCGCAGCCTTTCGCTTCGAGATATCCATGCTTAAGCTTAGCTAAACCCCAGCCAATTTTTTTTCTCTTACCAGCCGCGATGCCTCAGTAGTTAAGGCGCTCGTGTACTGAGCCGGAGAACCCGGATTCAAACCCGACCGCGGCGGCGGCCGCGTTTCGGTTGAAGTGAAACGGAAAAAACTGCCTGTCTGCTGTTGCTGTTGTTGCGACTGACAGAAGGTTGAAAAGGAAGGTGCACGGGCCTGCCGACTGGCTCGAGCCGAGCCACCACCGCTGCCACGTTCAGATAGAGGAGAGTTAAAAGATAAAAAAAAGAGTGAAAGAAGAGATGCGCGTCGCTACAACCGCGTCCGCCGAAACGAAGACGCTGGCTGAAACAACAGATACCCCCTGCGATGTCAATGCATCACGCTAAATATCCCCAGGCCGTCGAAATTATTCCGGAGACCTCCGCTTTGTGATCTCTTTCTTCCTTTCTTCGTTCACTCCCTCTTTTATCCCTTCCTTTACGACACGGTTCGGGTGTCCGCCGAGATACGCGAGACGTTTACTTCGCCATTTCTTTCCTCGAAAGCAATACTCAATTTTTACATTCAAAGGAACCATTTCTGATTTATATGGTGTTTAATGCCTCGAACTGACTCAGGCTATGAGTTCGCCGTAGTGGAGGACTCCGGATAGTATCGACTACCTGAGGTTCTCTAACATGCGCCGACATCGGACATTACACGGGTCTCTGGTATTTGAAGAAGGAAGCTCATGAGGGCCTGGATGGAAGTTGTAAGCGAAGTCTGTGCACAAAAGTTGTGCGCACGAACTGTCAATCATAAGTTATATGATATAGAAATGAAATGCGAAAATTGATCAAGCAAAAGCTGATAAGCAATATATATGTATTAAACAAAAATAGATGAAAATAAAAAGAAACACAAAACAATAAGAAACTATAATCACACAGAAAAAAGAACAAACGAAAATTACAAAAATAAAAAAATGACCGACGATTACGTTACTTCCTAATGCGAAATTTGAGCGCAGCAAATAACCTGTTTCACCTTTTCGATAGATTGAGGCAAAGAAATCGAGCAACACATGTATGCGCTATCACAGAATGGCGAACGGCAGCGGCAATTTCGGCTCGGGCGGTGCACATATACAGATCCGCCGCCACCGATCTGGCTCTCTGATTGCCACCGCACAGGGCGAACGGCAGCGGCAATTTCGGCTCGGGCGGTGCACATATACAGATCCGCCCCCACCGATCTGGCTCTCTGATTGCCACCGCACAGGGGTTGCATTGGAGGAGGAGCGAAGAAAGGAATTAAGTTCGAGCCGGCGCTTTGACAACCGGAGACTCGCAGGAAGAGGGGGGAGGGGGGCGGCGTGTACACCCAGCGGCAAACGATGGGGGCAGAAGCGCGCGCAGCAAGCGGACAACACGATAAAGGGAGGAGGGAAGAGATAGCAGCGACTGACTGATGCCGCTGACGCCGATAGTGAGTCAACCCCAGCTGCGGAGTTGGTTTCAGGGACAACGCCGCCGATGCCGACACAAACAATATGATACCCTCGCTTCCGCAGCGCTAAGAACCAGGTCTAGCCGTGGGAAGGTGGTCACGTATTCGTCGACGTGCCGGGGCCTACGTGAAATAACCGGCGCGTCGGCAACTGAAGAGCACCCTATCCGCCACACAAGAACAGGGGGGGGGGACCCTTTCCTCCTCTTTCTGCATGGCGGCGACGGTGTTCTATGCAGTCACGTTATCTTGACTCTCTAGCGGCGTCAGCGGCATCCAGCGGTATCAGTCGGTCGCGGCTAGCGCTGGGGGGATGAAAGGGGGGCGGAGCTGGTTACGAGGCCGACGACAACGCCGACGACGACGCGAAACCCAGGAACGGACGCCAAAGAGCTGCGCTCTAAAACGGAGGGAGAAAGAGGGGACAGGGAAAGGCGTTCGCATTATCGCTATTCGGCAGACAAGTGCAATCCTGTAATTTTTTTAATTCCTTCCACCTTTGCCTCCATCGACATGCGGCCGCCGCGGTCGGGAAAGAACCAGCGTCTTTCAGTGGTGGTAGTGGCGAAAACTTTATTTGGAACAGGGGAGTTTGGGACACGTAGGTCCTTGGGCCCCCATATGGCCCCACTGCACTCAAACGTTCATGTCCCGGAGGCGACAACACTTATTAGGAAGGGGCAGGAGGTACGCTTGGATCAGCCCGTAGCGGACCGGTCCTTACAAGCACTAGGTGGAGGGCCCAACTTTGGGAACCCAGTAGCGGTGGCCGCTGCCCGGACGCGCCCGACTAAAGCCTTGTTGGGAACCTAAGTCGTGTCAGCCGAACAGGATCACCTCCCAGTCCTGCGGGGTTGGGTTGTAGCCGAGCACCGCAAACACTGTGCCACCTGGGGCAGACAGAAACAACTTTATCTTACATGAACATGACCATCTTTCCAGGTAGGGCGAGATAAAATTCAGCACATACAGAAAATGAAAATATGCAGCGAAAAACGCACGGAAAACACAAAAAAAGACAAACCCAAGCGCTTACACTAGGAACTGAAAACGGTTTTACTTTTCATATGCAATAAATACCAGGGAAGTAAGGACCAAAGACCACGTAATCGAGCAGGAAGTATAAGAAAAAGGGAAAACAACAAAGAAGGCAGGAGAAAGAAGTGGGGAAGCACGTTCAGTATTTTAATTTTAGAAGTTCCTTCTTGAGGAGCGCGATCTAATGTGTGCTGACGAACGTCTCTCCCCTTTTGTCGAAGGCGAGTGCCTGGAAGATTTCTCGTACACGCCACCCCAGGTACAGACACAGAGCTGATGAAAAAGTTCAAGACTAGTTATCTGTGCACGGACCAAGTCGTGAAACTGCCAGAGTATTCTTGGTTGCCGAATCGCAAGCTGGACATCCCACTTACTAAATAAGAAATCAAGGCAGAAATGGCGGCTATGAGAAAAAAATGCTGCTCCAGGACCAGATCAAATAACAGCGAAGCTCTTATTTAACCTCAGAGATGACGTCATCACCTCGCTGGTGGAATGCTTCTACGAGCAGCATAGGGCTAGTGGAACGTTACCAATATCGTAGAAGACGGACGAGGTTCGGCTGATTCCGAAGCCGAACAAACCCCCTAAACTGGATAATCTAAGACCGCTGTCGCTGACTTCGTCTTCGGGGAAGCTCATAGAGAGGTTCATCAACACGAGGCTGTCTAGATACTCAGAAAAGAATAACCTCGTACCTAACATTCAATTCGGCTTTCGCCTTCACCTATGGACGCAGGACCCCTCTTGTACGTGTACAAATACCTCCTTGAGACACCTCCCAAGTCACAGAGAAGGGCCATCCTGGCGCTTGATTTCAAAGTAGCGTTCGACAACGTTCTGCATAAAAATATCCTTCAAACCTTCGCCCATAACAACTGTGGCGCAAGAAACTAAAACTATATCAAAAACTTCTTATCAACTAGGCAAGTCACTATAAACTTCGGTGGAATCAAATCAGACCCCATCACTCTAGGCCCGAAAGGAACTCCGAAAGGGGCTGTGTTGTCACCTCTCTTGTTTAATTTGGCTATGCAAGATCTACCAGGCCTTCCCTCCGATATCCCGGCCATCAAACACACATTCCATGCTGCTGATATCACTGCCTCGTGCTACTCGGGGAGTGGAGCGGAGATCGAGGAGCGTCTTCAAGCAGCATCGGACACGGTGGACCGGTACGCCAGGGAGAGAGGCCTCCCGTGTGCACCAGAAAAGCCCGAGTTGCTCGTCCTGAAGAACCCGAGGACACCCCTAGCGCAGAACATCACGGTGTACAAAGAAAACCACCCTGTACAGAAACCCACTGAGATCAAGATCCTCGGGCAGTATATGCCGCTGGGGTGACAGAACACCACCACTATGAAGAAGCTTGCGACATCCAGCGAGCAAATCCTCCAGATGATACATCGTATCCGAAATAAACATCGTGGCATGAATGAAAGGGACGCCATCCGTTTAGTGCAAGCTTTCGTGATCTCTCGGATAATGTACGGGACGGTATTCCTTAATCTCTTCATGCTGGAAACTAAAAGTTGAAGACACTGATTAGAAAAGCCTGCAAGACGGCACTTGGGCTACCAAACTCCGCGCCAAAGGCAAAGCTCAAGGATCTAGGAGTACATAGTACCCTCAAAGAGATGTGGGAAATACAATGGCTCTCACAACTCAATAAGCTTGCACTCACAAAGCCCATTAGAGAACTGCTCGAAAGGGTCCATATTAATCTGCCCTCTACGATAGACCAAAGAGAAGATGTACCACGCGATGTGAGGAGACGCATCAACGTGCTCCGCGGAATGTGCATCCCGTAATAACATCGAAAGGAGAAAGGGGAAGCCCTGCAGAAGAAGTGGGACGAGCAACCTAACACCCTTTACGTGGACGCAGCAGGCCCAAAATGAAGTGATGACTATTGTGGTCTCGACGCCTTCAGTATCGGTGGTGAACAGCGCCTCGATGAAAACATGCAACCCCACTCACGCAGAGGAGCCAGCTGTCGCATTAGCTGTAGCATACAACCCCAACTCCGTTGTGCTCACTGACTCCCAGAACGCCTGCCGCAACTTCATTAACCGATTAAATGACAGGTCAGGGTTGTCATTGCTGATTAAGCATCCACCTAGCCAAGCCTCCGACATCTGGTTTCCCGGTCTCCTGAAACTACCAGGAGGAAACGAAGCCGCCCACAGGCATACCTGAGCTCTTCGATGCCGGGCGTCTTCCCCTGATGACCATGAAGCGTGCTGCCACCTATTAGCTTTAGCAGTGCATGTTGACAACCTCACGCCATACAGAACAGCCAGGACGGAGTATCCAACGCCACATAAGTATTTCAATAAGTTAGAAGAGAACACCCTTAGGAGGCTACAAACGAACACATTCCCAACGCCATCTAAGTTACACCAGTAGTACACTACACTATATTTTCCGCAGTGCCCACACTGAGGAGACGTAGCTCACCTCTGCCACATGGTGTTTTGACCCCATAGTCGACCCCATATTAAACCCGTCAGAGGAGCAGTGGAAGGATATTCTTCTCAGCGATGGTCTTGACCGTCAACTATGGCTGGTAGGGAGGGCCAGAGCAGCAACAAAAACCACTGTACTACCGGTCTAGGCGGCCCACCCACATGTTCTACGAATATCCTGTAAATAAAGATGTTTTCAACCAATCTCGCAATTTTCTCTTTACCCCTTCGTAAAAGTCGCGTTTCGTGCAGCTTTGATGCACAGCGCTAGCAATTCTTGCAGTCTATTGCAGGTTGCTATCTGTTCCATTCCTCATTGAATCTGCGTGTTCACGCCGCCGAGCAGCGCGGTAACGACCTCACTCACCAACGTACGCGCGGCCTTAGATTAGCGCAATTTCGTAAACGACCCCAATCTTGCTATCAACAATGGGGGTTTAATGTTTTTTGACGCATGCCGTCCTTTTTTTTCATGGTTCAATTTGCAGGAAAGGCCACCCACCTATTTTTGTGCTCAAAGAACAACTCGGATGCCAGCGCTGTTCCTAGCCTTCTTTAGCCGATGGGATACGAAATGCAAGTGTGAAATTGTGACAGTCTTCTTTTTATCATACCTTGAACGGTCGCTCTCCATTTTTGCTTTCCAGAATTCTGCCAGCAGCATGTCCGCCACATCCCATAGAAAGGTCACGGGAAAACCAGCCGACTCCAGCCTTTGTTTTGTGATAAAAAGCTGGCGCCAATTTAATGTTGATACGATCTCCTGTGTGCATTCCTCATTGCTCCGATGGCGATAGTACGTTCACCTACATTTGAGTGCGCAGACTGGAGGGATAGAGTATATATTTGAGAGCGGGGTGCGTACTTCTAGCATCAATGGTGTTGGTCAAAAGCCGAAACTAGATCCACGAACCTCAACTGGTTGTCTGTGGGAACTTCCCTGGTTATGGTAGAGAAAGAGATGGTCATTTCAGCACATTTTCAGATCAGGTTCACATGGTCGCTTGTATGGTCACCTGGCTGATAGTCGAAAAGGATGAGGTAATCGTCAAAATACCGGAGGATCCGGGTGGGTGTTAAAGTGCTAAGCTGTCTTTCTCGGTTCCTCTCATGGTAGGTCAGTACCAGGTCGCTGAGAACGGTGGCTGAGCTGGTACGAATGCACACTTCTTTCTTCTGAACATTAATGTCGCTTTCTTAGGCGACCAAGGACGACCGCAGGCACTATTTCAATGGGTTCCGGAAGGTGCGCTTTTCAGTGCCACTCGCATTCTGGAAACGAACGACGGCCTACCTTTCGGTGCCCTCGATAAGAACTTTTATAATTCCATAATGTGACTGGGAATAGTAGAAATCATCGACATCTGTAGAGAAACCAACCGCTGATGAATAACTTCGGTCACGAAGGTAATCCGAAACATTGGAGGTTGATTAGGACGTTGATTTTCAGTAAGATCGAGATGCTTTGAGCAAAATGCCCCAAGGAAAATTTCCGAGTTCCTCGTTATGAAATGATTACATGGAAGAGAATTCCGTCCTTGGGAGCGTTCACCGTGAAAAAAATTTCCACGCAAGGTTCTTTTGCTTTCTTTATATGTGGCTAGCCCAGAAATCAAGAGTAAATGAGGACTGCAGCACGGAGCAACATGCCATTACACTCAAATAAGTGGACAAGGTGTGGACCGAAGCTGCTCGAAAAACGCGTGTTACGAAGGTATAAAGAGAAAACAGCGAGAGAAATCTTCCAGCCATTTAATATCGACAGAAGGGGAGAGACGTGCATCAGCACACCATCGATAGCCCTTCTCAAGAAGGAACTGTCATATCTAAAATCTTGACTTTGCGTCCACACTTATTTGTCCGGCTTTTATTTGGTTTTACTTTTTTTTTACGCTTCCTGCTCAGTTACGAGGTGGTTAATCATTCCATCTTTCGGCAGCATTTATTGCATGTGCAAATAAAATTGTTTTCAGCTGGCAATGTGAGCGCTTGTGTTTGTCTTTCTTGTGACGTGTGTGCGTCTTTTGCGCTGCATATTTTCCTCCTCTGTGATGAACCAACAAGCTCCAATCACCACCCTTCATAAGTTTAGCACATACTGAATGACGACATAGCCTCCCTGCATGAACCGTAGGAGAACATGCCGTCGCGGCATGCGGTAGTGAGAACGCCTTGCTTCGAGTAGTGTAGGAGAGGTAGACTGACTTGCTCTGCTCTGAAGGCTATGAAAACGATCGACTACAAGTAGCTGCTGCACCTACACTCCCATCCCTTTTAATTTTCCAACAGCGGCTGGGAGACATTGCTCCACTGTAATAAAAGTCTTATTCATTCATTCACTCATTCGGAAAAAAGGCAGCGTTGTTGACGTGGTAAGGAGGAGTAATTATTGTTCGTGTGTAGCATATCCCATCATTGGCGATTTCTTGTTGCTCTAAATAGCGCATAATTGTTTTTGTGTTGTTGCTGTGGAAAGCTGTACATTACAGAAAAAAATCTCTTGCACTCAGTGGGCTAAATGTCACACTGGTATTGCACCCCTATATTTGTCGACTTTTATTAAGTCA
This sequence comes from Amblyomma mixtum, assembly GCF_055824585.1. Taxonomy (NCBI): domain Eukaryota; kingdom Metazoa; phylum Arthropoda; class Arachnida; order Ixodida; family Ixodidae; genus Amblyomma; species Amblyomma mixtum. The sequence continues at coordinate 92,822,635 of NC_143021.1, forward strand.
GTACAGCCGCATTATAGATACTGCGCTCTAAATGGCCAGTAGCAGCGGGTTTTTGGTTGCACCTCTCAGGATTTTGTTTAGGTCCGTTGCGGAGGAGATTTTCTTTCCAGCCCGCACTTTGTTTTGTGTGTCGGTAACTGAGTTCCGAGAAACCCATGTGTTGTTGTTGTTGACATAAGACGATATCTTTACAACAGTAGGATATCATAAGGAAGCCTAAGCAATCAAAAATTATTGTGAATATGAATTATAAACGGCGTGTTTTAATGTTATGAAGCAGGTTCTAGGGGACGCCGTAGGGAAGAGATTGAGATGAATTATACGACCAGGCGCTCTTAACGCGCGCTGACATCACACACCATACGGCCGTGTTGGTGCTTGACCTGCGTGAAAATACATACATAGTATGCGGAATCAAAACCCGCTGCCTTGGAATCAGCCGCATTACGACAAACCTGGTCTTATGATTTATGGACGTTTAACGTCCCAAAGCAAGTCAGGCTATGAGAGATGCCGTAGTGAAGGGCTCCGGAAATTTAGGCCACCTGGGGTTTTTCAATGTACATTGACATCGCACAGTACATGGGCCTCTAGAATTTTGCCTGCATCGAAATTCAACGGCCGCGGCCAGGATTGAAGCCGCGTCTTTCGGGTCAGTAGCCGAGTGCCATAACCACAACAATACTCAGCCAGCACGGTGGCCCAATAATCAATTTCTCGCGGTGCAATAATAAAACGAATTTAACAAGATAATGTTGGGGAGCTCGATTAGCAGAAACGCGGATGTTGGTATCGGTAGACATTGACGCGGCTACTGGCCTTGTAACACAAAACAAGAGAATGTACAAATTAAAAAAAAACGGGGAAATACGGGGAATCAAGAAATGTCTTACAGACTGCGAGGGGAGCACGCGCAGAACACGCTACGAAGACCAGTTTTTTTCTTCATTGCATGAAAATAGTGCCGAAACGAGATATTAAGCATGCTTACGCCACAAAATACCAGGCCACCATAATTCTGCATTACCCCACCTTTTAGAACATCAAAAGTCTGAAAGGCACACACATGCATCGAGATAGGGAGCCAGCTAGGCGGCTCTTGTAGGGCAGCATACACTCGCCGCACCAAAGCGCATAGTTCACAAAAAACAGATTTTGACGACGGTGGTGATTCGGAGTGGCGGTCCATCATGCGGCTCTTCAAGAGAATAAATAGTCCTAGCAACATAAATGGATCATATGGCACAACAGAGTTTTTCTCCACAGGCACGAATCGCGTGCTATAGGGTGTGACGCAAATGTCTTTGTTAATTGTTTGTTGTAATATGTGCCAGAAGAACACAGCATCAATGCACATAATAAAACACTGGTCAATTTCCTCAGGCGTATTGCACAGGCGGCATTTCACCGTCCATGGCGCAAGCATCTCCTTAGCATGAAGCCACGCCTTCACAGGCAGCATAGATATGCGCTGTTTAGAGAATTTTTTTTGCAGCAGAAGAAACGCACATTCGCCTAACACGTTTTAAAACACTCGAGTCAAGGAACTACAGAAAACGTTTCCGTTACATTGGCACAGGAAAGAAGTACTCTGTAAGTGCCTGAGTCATCTGCCTTGTAGAGAGGCTATGCAGGTAGTCTAAAGAAAAGCGCACAGCAAAGAAATTGAAGGTGTCACCAACTTTTTAATGAATTCCCATAAAGGCCCCTCACGAGTGTGTCCACTCAGTGCGAACAGGAAAGGCAAACGAGCACTGAGGCGCCTAATATTCGCAGTTATTATGAAAGAGTGGTTTGCCGATTTGAAAAAAAAAAAAAAAACGCGAGACAAGCTCATGCACGAATAAGTGAACAAGGCCTATTCCACCAGACTCTAGAGAAACAGGTTATCCAGACGCATGGGTTCCCACTGGGAACGTCATACGAAGGTAGCAAATATTCTGTGCATCACCTGCACTTTATTTCTCGCACAGTGGGCAACATGTAGCACACAGGCAAGCTTTGCTAATAAAACAAATGTCGCAGACTCGAGACCAATCAAACACTGACAGTTTTCTACCCAGCCAAGCCTGGGTTTGTCGCCTCATGGAGATTATCTGTGAATCCCAGTAGGCTCCACTGTTGCGAATTTGGTGAAGAGGAAGCCCTAGGTAGCGCAGGGTCCCACAGTTTCAGGTTATGTACCATAATGATTTGGTGTTATACCCGAATAGCCCAACCAAAACACTTTGGATTGATCTAAATTAAGAGCCGCAGTACCTGATACCTCGAAAAACTGTTCATACCAATGTAATGGCTCAAGCACATTGGTTTTGTCAGAACAAAAGAGGGTGACATAATCTACATAGGCTAAAATCCTAATTTTACTTTGTGCCATGGAGAAGCATTTTCCTCTTGCCTCGCGTCTATCTTCATGGAGGTTTTCCAGGCTTCTTACGATTTTGGTTTTTGGCCCACCACTTTCTATTCAGGGCTTATTATATTAATTCTAAAAAGCACAGAAAAAAATTGGTTGAAAACAGATGAAGTCTATTGGCCCTTTCCCTCTTTAATGTAGATAACAAAGTTTGTGCAAAGGTTCTTTGCAATCGTCTCCAGGTAGTTGTCGCTCACTTAATTGACACGCATCAGGTCCGCGGTGTTAGAGGCCGCAGCATCTAAGCCAATATTCATATTGCACACAAGTAGCTCTACTTCAGATTGACCTTGCCGAGGCTTTTCATAAAGTCCGTCGGGATTTCTTGTTTGCGGTCTTAGAGCATGCAAATATTGTAAATGTTTTGCTTCCCTTACAAAAAAAGTTTTAGACAGTCTACTGAGTGTCTATAGTGTTCTGTCTATAAAGTCTATAGATTGTCCATAGACAAATCCTTGACAACAGCCTATAGGCAATACAAACGCCATAGACAGTCTATAGACAATTTATAGATTTATGGCCATACACTTCTAGTCGACTTTCGTCTACAGACTATGTGTAGACAAAAAGCAACATATATAGGACATCAATAGAGTAAATAAGAAGTCTATAGACTTCTTATTTACCGCAACTTATTTACCGGTGGGGCCGCAACTGCAGATCAATGATTATTCTTGAAAAAGCCTACGTTGAAGGAACCTTGCGCTATTGTCTGCTGCCAGTGCTTCAAAGATTATCTCCAACAACCAAGAAGACTCTCGTGGCCATGAGCAGCAACTGCATACGGATATTCGTTTGCCTCCCAAAGGGGTCCTCTTCCTCAAGAACAGCAGCGGAAGCAGGCTGTCATCCCGCTAGATGTGACTGCCGTCCAGGAGAATATGCGTACATATCAACGCCACGTTCTCCAAGGGAAGAGGGACTTCCTAAACCGTTTCCACTTAACTGCTCCAATTCTCGCCTTGGCCAAGCAGCTATGCAGCTCTTGACACTCTCTACTATTAATCACCCACAGAAACAACTATCTCTGACCTTTCCCCCTTGGACACTCCCCTCTAAAGGAGCAGCAGTTTGTTTCAGGTGTGAATTCAAAGAGCCGCATACCAAAAACAGCGGTTCTATAGTCTACTGAAGCGTAGTTAACCGACGGATATAAGCAGCATACCAGCATCCCTTAAGAGAAAAGTATACAACAGGAGTATCTTACCGTTACTCACCTATGGGGCAGAAACGTGCAGGCTAATAAAGAGGGCTTAGCTTAGCTTAAGGACAACGCCGCGAGTTATGGAAAGAAAAATAATAGGTGTAAACGTTAAGAGATCGGAAGCGGGCGGAGTAGGTGAGAGAATAAACGCAGGTTTATCCATCCTAGCTGAAATTAATAGGAAGAAGTGGGCTTGGGCATGGCCATGTAATGCGAAGGCAAGAAAACCGCTGGTCCTTAAGGGCAACGGAGTGGATTCCACGAGAAGGCACGCGTTGTAGGGGGAGGCAGAAAGTTAGGTGGGCGAATGAGATTATGAAATATGCGGGAATACGGTGGCCGCTACCAGCCAACGACAGGCTTAATGGGAGAGACATGGGAGAGGCCTTTGCCCTGCAGCGGGCGTAGTCTGGCTGAATATGATGATGAATATTTGCACCGAAGGTTCAACTAAGCATGCAGCTTCTCCTTGTGGCCTTTATGTGCCGTCAACAAGTTATGCTGTTTGTAACCGGCTGAAGCGGAATACATCCTCTACGACAGCTGAGCATCACGCCTTTAAAGCAGCGGTTTCCTATATCTTGCATCAAACTCCCGGCAGATGGGTTATCGTTACCCACTTCAAAGTATCTGTGCAGATCCTGTTCAATCTGCTGAAGAAAACCAACCGTTAGCTCGTTTCCCTCAACATCGGGTATCCACACCGATTCGCTATTGCCTCAGGCCACCGCATAATATTTCAGTGGATATCAGCACACTGTGGCATTCTGTAAAAGAAAAGCAGATAGCGCGGCCCGCAAATGCCGCCAACATCGTTGATACATCCGGACTTTCATCGTGAAATGGGATGCTTCTGAAATGGCTAAAATATTTGCATCCGACGAAATGTGTAGGTTCTGGACCTTACCGACACATCACTGCCTGTTTCTTTACACCATCGACCCATATCTCGGATCAAGGCTCGCACCCAGAATTTCTCGCCAACCGGAAACACCTTACCACCGACTTCGCCTGAACGCTATATTTACAAATGGCTTACGATACCACTTCGGACAAATGAACAGTCCGCTCTGTGACAACCACCGCTCGATAGAACCTGCGGAGCATACACTGATTAACTGGCCTCCGTATCCTGACGACTGTGCGCACTATGAACACTGCATGGAGAAGCTCTCTCGAGTGCCTCGAACACTGAACAGTGTTCCAGGTCGATTAGCCTGCCTGAGGCAACAAAGACATGGAACGAACTCTTTGTTTGCTTACTTAATTGACAATGGACATATTGAAAAACTCCAACTTCGCCTTGCATGTTACCCTCACTCATTCTTCATGCAGTGAACTTTGTTCGACCATTTTTCGGACTCTGCACTTGATCGGCACTTGAGTTCGGCAGCGGCAGTGGCGAGCTACGGATGAGCGTTTTTTACAACTCCCTGTGCTCTGTTCCCAGGTTTGTGGTACTTTTTCCACACTTTTCTTCGCTGCGTATGCTCAAACCACTGCTGCTGCCAAGCTTGCTAGTTTGTTTTTGTTTTCTTTTTTTTTTTGCCGTTCTTTCCTACGGAGTGTGCTACATTATAGCTTGCCCTGAGTGACTCAGAGAAGGAAATTTGTTTGGCCTGCAATCTTGAGATTGAACCTGCTGATAATATTCTTAAAGTAAGCAATGCGCGTACCCATATCACGCGGAAAATTGTTCTGGATTAACAGATGCGTCTGCGAGGACCAGAAGTGGGAACTGCCGCAAAAATGTTGTTTGTCCGACATGCAAAAAAGCGGCCTCCCGTAGTGGCGCGGCGAATACAAAAGACGTGTCTTAGGACTTCAATGTAGCTGCACCGTTCGCTGAACTGAATCGCAAGCTCCACGCCATCTTGCCACTTAAGGAGCAGGTCGACATCGAACACTCAATTCAAACTATGTCTGATCACTTTCGTCCTAAATCGTCCTAAATCATCTTGACAACCAGGATAAAGAGATCGTACAGATTAAGAAAAGGCTCGAACATGTAGAAAACGCCAATAATGCTGAAGAAATACGCCAGCTGCATGCTGATATAAATGACTTTGAGTTTAAGAGCAGAAAAACGAATCTGCAGATATATAGCGTGCCGGTAACTTACCAGGAAAACATCCTCCATAAAGTCAATGAAGTGGCTAAACTAGTTGATTTAGCAGAGGTCGAAGATAGCTATGTTGAGGCTTGTCATAGGCTCCGATTCTAAGCCAAGTAAAGTGCCTGCTATTTTAGTGTGGTTTGAAAGGCAAACACTCAAAAATGAGTGGATGAAAAAGTGAGCTTTGCTCCGAGAGAAGGACAGTAATCTGTACTTCTGTGACATCCTGACACGCCGAGCAAAGCTTCTGCTCTCAACAACTAAAGAATGGGCCAAAAGCAATAGCTACCGATTTGTTTGGTATTCAAACGGCAAAGTCCTCATCCGCAAAAAGGAAGGCGACTTCGTGCAGGTGGTCACCGATGTACGCGATCTAGCTAATTTTGTCGACTGATAATTTCCTGTTCATTGCAATGCCATACCACTACTTCTGTCATGGCTGCAAGCGTACGTTATCTGTTACCCAGTGCTATAAGCCGCACGTTGCTCCCCCAGTGGCTATGTTCGTCTGTATTGAAATGCTTCCATCTCAATGTGCGATCTTTAAACAACGAACTAGATGAGTTTCAAATTTTACTCCAGGCATTTGGGTTTTCGTTTGACCTTGTTATGATTTCAGAATCATGGCTGAATACGAATAACTTCCATCTGCCGTCATTTTTAACTTTTTCTATGAACCGTTATTGTTGTCGAGGTGGAGGAGTGTGTATTCTTCTTAACAACCGAATCGAGTGTGACATGGCGGAAGACCTATGTTTTATGTCTTCAGATGTGGAAGTTGTTTCTGTAATAACCAATAATACCGTGTTTTCTGTGTTTCACAGACCATCGAGCGGTGGCATTTCTTTGTTTTTTGAATACATCGAGTCTTTGTTACTTTTATAAGTGAGTTATTCATAAGCGGTGATTTTAACATAGACATGTTTTCCAACGCAGCAAACAGTGTCAACTTCGGTATAATTCTGCGCAGCTTCGGTTTGGCAATTACTACCAAAGATCCGACCCGTATAACCTCAAGTTCCGAAACACTTCTTCATCTATTTATCACCAATATCAATCCTTCATCCATAATATCCGGGGTAACTTGTTGTGATTTCAGTGACCACATCGGAATCTATTTATTCTGTCAGACTGTGAAACCCTAATTTAGAAAGCAGAATGCATCTTTAATCCAAGTCATAACAGCAGCATCCCTCGACGCCTTTCGTGCGGAGATGTGCGGTGTAAACTGGAACGACATATATAATAAAAGCAACGCGAATGACGCTTATCAAGCCTTTGCAGAAAAGTTTAACTCTATATATGGCAAGCATTCCCCTCTTAAAAACAAACGAAAGGGTAGGAACGTGCGGAAACCATGGATATCACTAGAGCTACTTGTGCGTATAAAACAGAAGAACAAACTGTACAGTTCTATTGTTGCATCAAAAAATATTTATATTCTTGGACAATTCAAGAAATACAGAAATAAGTAACAATGACATCCGCAATGCAAGGAGACATTATTACGAGAATTACTTTGGCTCAGTCGACCGTCCTGACATACTCTGGAAAAAGCTGCGATCCCTTGATGCCAAGTATGTCAACGCTGCCATTGATAAGGTGACTCATGACGGAAAAGATTATGCAGGAGAAAACTTGGCCGAAGAATTTAACACTCATTTCACACAATTTGTTCAACCTGCATCTGAACTGCACCATAGATCTATCTCTTGGTGCCCTGCCACCCTATTCCTTGCACCTGTTGATGAAAGAGAACTTATATGAACATTCCATGAATTATCAATCTCCACTTCTTGTGACGTCAAAACAGCATCCAGATTCGCCTTGTGAAATATATCATTGACTACATCACTACTTCTCTTGCTTATATATACAACCTATGTCTTGAAACCGCAACCTTCCCCTCAGATATGATAATAGCAAAGGTGACTGTCCTTTATAAAATGAGTACTAAGAATGACTTTGGTAATTACAGACCAATTATTATTCTTCCTGTACTTTCTAAAGGTCTAGAAAAAATCATGCTAATACGAATGGAAAAATTTCTGCAATCACATAACATAATTACTAGTTCACAGTATGGATTCAGACAGAATAAATCGACACAGCTTGCCCTTCTTCACGAAAAGAAATATATATTAGAACATTTTTAAAACAAAATGTTAGTACTAGGCATATTTCTGGATTTCACGAAGGCGTTCGAAAGAATTAGTCACAGTATTCCTCTAGAAAAGCTTGAACTACACGGGATACGAGGACAAGCTTTGCATCTCTTGAAATCTTATTTATTATCTCGAAAACAATATGTTCAGATTGGAAACTTCAAATCATCACAACGCTCAGTCAATACCGTTGTCCCTCAGGGCAGCATCCTTGGCCCTCTACTATTGAATCTCTTTATTAATCATATTTTAACTACTGACTCTTCCTCCCACTTTATAATTTATGCCGATGACACTACTATCCTTATACCTGGTGATACCTGTGACGATCTAAACATGCATGCTAATGGCATATTAAACAATCTAGAGCAATGGTCAGACTCAAAGTTTCTTTCTATAAATGTCTCAAAATCGAAATCAGTAATTTTCCATCCGAAGAATAAAACTTGTAGTGCAGAAATAGCTCTCTCTTATAAATCACAAGTAATTGAAATAGTAAAATCATTCAAATCACTTGGTGTTTACTTTCACGAAAATATGCTGTGGGATGACCATGCCAGTCATGTCATGTTGGAGACATCCAAGGTTCTAGGTTTTCTATCACGCCACAGACATATTTTACCACAGACAATCAAACTTGTCTTATATAATTCCCTTTTCTGTTCACACCTAAATTACTGCACATTAGTGTGAGCAACAACAACACATACTAACCTACACAAAATATTGGTGCTTGAGAAAAAATCCTTCGTATAGTTTATGACTTGCGCGTTAGACACACAACTCAGGATTTGATAATTAACCTCAACATTATTACCATATTAAACCTCTATGCTTACAGGCAGTTTGATTTTGCTCAACTGTAAGTTGAGCAAAAGCGCCATATGGCCACCATTTCCTCTCTGGCTCCTTTGCATCAGTCCGATTCACTATATCCGCATCGCCAAAAAACCACAATGGGTTTTACCATTTACAAGAACTAGCTACGGTCGTCAAAGAATTAATTACCAACTGCAGTATTTACAAAACAATTTAATTGTTGCAGGCGTAAGCCTCCGCTAAATCACCATCTCCTCTGTGCGTAGTATGATTGTTCATTTGGTTAAATGCTAATACATCAACTCCTGTTTTATGAATTGCTCTCCATCTTTTTTGTTATTTGATGACAGGGCGTTTACTGTGCTAATACCCTTTATTCGTTGCTGATTCCCCGTGTTGATTTCTGCTTATTCTGTTCGGCTATAGACATTGCTTATATTGATGTTTTTATTCATGTATGACTTGATGTTCAATTTAATTCCTCGTTTTCTGTCACTGCCGTCTGAACAGGACAGAACTCCGTCAAGCGGATAGCGGCTTTTTTTCTCCCGTCCTCCATCAAATTGTATTCGATTTGGTGGAAATAAAGTATTATTATTGTTATCACTTCATACGTTACACAATTACTCCCAGATGCACCATAATATTGTTGCGTGGCGGCCAGCCGAAGAATGAGGCGTGATGAACGATTGACAAGAGATGATTGAATGGCCGCTGGCTTAGCGCGAGCGCTCCGTCCTGCGCCACTGCCAGCTTCGTCGTCTTCGTAACAATGTGCATTTAATGGCCGCGGTTCATATTCTCCCCTTATTCCTTTTCTGCACCGCTCTCCTTCCGTCTTTGTTTCCCAATTTCGCTTCTCCATGCAAAGTAGCAAGCCAGCGAATTTTAAACACAAACTGAATTCCCAGTTTTTCGTTAAAATCTTTCTGCTTTCAGATGCTTAAAATGAGTATCTTTCGATATCAAAAGCATCTGCACACGGTAATCACTCTACAAAAGTACATATAAATTGGAGCATAACATTTTTCCAGTGAATAGTTCAAAAAGCTTTTTTAGGAAATAAGTATCCGAACAACTGCAGAATACTCTCTATGAAGTTGTCACTCTAGGTGCCAAGGCTTACTAAATTCCTCCAGTTTTTTTTTGTTTATGTAAATTCCTTCTTTCAGAGTTTGTTTAATTTCTAATTTTCTTTTGTACTTCCAACGTTGTTGCCGCGTATTCGATTGTGTAAAACTCGTGTGAGTAATAGTGATAAGTGCGGGTGTTCTTTAAACGATATTCCATCATTTCTATTCCAATAAGGGTACGGCATTTTCGTATTTTACTTTTGCTCTGTGTTTCAGTGAGAACAACATCGACTGGTGACACCTGTAAATGTGCAGCGCGCCATTTTTATCCACGACTTGTTTGGTGGCGATAAGTCCGGAGTTGATTCAAGGCCACAGATAATTCCAACTTTCTAGCACCGTAAATTATCTGGTGTCCCATTTCTGCTTTATTTTTTGTTATTATCTGTGTCTCCTTTCATTTACATTAGTGACTGTGTTCGATCTAGTTGTTTTATTAAAGCCGTGATCTCAAGACAATCAGTACGGGGCGTTTGTGTGAGGCTCCGCCTTTCCTGTTTTTAATTTATACACTGCGAATCTTGGTGTGGGCTGATTTTGACGCACACATGTCTGATTCTTTGGCGACATCATCTGATGAAACAGATAGTGTCCAAGGAGACAGACATGTCACAAAAGCGTCAAGCTCCACCATTTATTACATGGGTATGAATAACTGAGCTACCTCCCCTCTAAACATTTGGGCTGGAGAGATATTAGACTTTCTTCCAAAAGCAAGTTACCAAAGTTGCAGTTAAGACAAGAAGCTGATTACGAGCTATTCCTGCCTTCAGCATGTTTTGGAGTTCTCATGTAATCTGCGGTGGTGCTGTAAGTTTTTTTTTGTGTTAATTCAATCGGCCACCAAGTTCTTTAGTGCTCGATGTAGTGACCGCGTCAAGCCCATCGGGTGCAAGTGCTGACCTGGTTTAAGCTACTTTGTTCAAGGATATTATCCACGAATGCATTCAAGGTCTTCTGAAATTTTCAGGTCATGAGGTCCTTCCTTTCATAAGAGCTCAGAGCTTGACTGAAAAATGCCTGATATCAATGACTCCCAGTTGTAAGCACGCTTAGTATTGATACCCTAGTGCGGGGTGACAGCGATAGGCCCCACTTGCGGTGATTCAGGAGGCGGCATCTTCCAGGTCCAGAGTGCGCTTGGAAGCTGTTCCGATTCCCTCCGTACTTTACACACGGAAGCACGCACGAATACACGCACGCGCGCACAAACGCACACACACGACAGTTTTTCCCAAAATAAAAATTCAAAAATAAAAAGCCTTAAAAATAACAACCATCGCCATCACACCCTGTGATGACTTTCTCACATTGTATGCAGACCTCTCAGGCTAGACCGCATGTCCATTTTCTTCCAGTTTGTGTCAGTGCATCACGAGTTTGATTCTTGAGGCAGGCGAATGAAGTTTTATTTAACTCTGTACTTGTTGGCATTAAAAATATTTTTGCTACTCTGTGAACGTAAACACGGCCTAATGAGCCAAATAATGAAATTTCACGCAGATGTAAGAATGGCCGGAGTTACGCTAAGTGTCCGTTTAAAGATAGGTCGACTGACCTCCATTCTACCCGTAGCCCTAGGATTGCCGCGAGAACGTGACCACAGTGGCTCATCTTCGTAAAATCTCACTTGACGCCCTTAAGTGCCCCTTCGGCAACGTCACATCAATGGCGTCCCCATGGGCACGACCTGAACCCTCCGGTCGGTTACGCACACCGCTCGCTCTGATGGACACGGGTATTATTGAGCGGACGGCCGTCCGGTTGAAATGCGAGAAAACGAATGAAAAGTAAGAAAAAAACAAAACACACTCTCAGTGCTCATGATTTATAATTCTGGTATGGGGCGCTATGCTGGAAGGCCCGAGTTTGCTGAAACTCGGAATCTTCCCGAGCTGTGGCGACGCCCTCAGATGAGTGAACTAATGGTAGCAAGACAAAATCCCACCCTCGTCACGCCTCCAACTTCATTGGGTTATCTGGATATATTCCGTGCTTTATCATCACATCGGCGCCACCTCATGGGCTTCTTGGGCGGTCTACAAAGAACGGGTCACGTGAGCCAACCGCCGGTGCACTTTTCATTTGTGTGTCGCTCCACCAAGTGCATTGTGTGTGCAATTAGACAAACGAGGTTTGTTTAATTTTATAATGCACTTAGTACACCTTTATAAGCGTTTTATAGTGTGCAAGATTTGGATTTAAAGCGCTTTAGAGTGATTCATGCATTACTAAATTTTGCTTTGTACCGCAGGGAACGCTGCCAAAGCTGTGAAGGCTACGGAAGTAGTCCGCAAAAAAAAATACAGAGAGTTGTATCACTCCGCGCTGTTCTGTGGCCGTGTGGTCTAACGCTTCCCTCCGGAGAGTCGACAGGCAATGGGAGTGCGTGGGTTCAAATCCGGGATGTTGAAACTTTTTTTTTCGCACATTTTTTTCTTCATCGCAAGTTGAATTTCGCGTGACTTGAATGAGAAAACTCGTTTTGTTCAGAATCGCTTGAATATTATGCCGTGTTCTGAAATGAACTGCATGCATCTGTTCATTTGATGCATACCGCGTTAATGTGAGCTGTCTGAAATTCGTCTCTAATTGTGAAAATATGAGCTGTCTGAAATTGAAAGCTCGCACCGGCTTTTGGTCAGCAGTGGCAGTTTTCTTCCCGATTCTGCAGCATTGTGACTATGCTTTTTAGATGCAAGCGAGAGGTTTGTGCGAAAAATAACATTCATTCGTCGGGTTTACTTAATTAGCACAGTGGTGAGTCCTCTGCAGTGGCCCGATTAACAAGTGGCCGTCTGCAACTTTCGACTTCGCCGTTGCCAAGAAGCCCACTTTTTTGTGGGCCTCCATTAAGGTACCTGGCATGTGATGAATTGTTCTGTGCAACCGGTTAGCGGCTGATCCAGTCTTCGCAAAAGAGTCTGGGACCGACTATGGCATTGTGCTGTAGAGTAGCCCAAAGGACTTGGCGAGAACAATTATTTTTTGCTGATTGCAGAGTGCAGAAGCAAGATGTCTGGTAATTTAGAATGCTGGTTTATCATGCAGGAGCGCAGAACACATGTTCTAGACTTCTTAATCGGCTATTTTCTGACTGTATATGTGTCACATTCTTATGCATATCTGCAATTCTTTTGTTTTTGTTAAGATATCTTTCGTTCTTAAGCAAACCGCGTTTTCCTTTGTCATTGAAGAGAGCTCTATAACTTGGCTATTATATGCGGCAAAAGAGCAGTATATTTAAACTGAGTGGTGAAATTATTTTTACACACACCACCTCGATATGGCCTGTTTTCCCGTGTTAAGTGTCAAATCTTGAACATAGTGTTGATTCACACAGTGACAGAAAATAGTACTGCCTCAAGAGTCAGCTTGGCTCGATTTCCCTGCTCTCCTAGAAGAGCAGAAGCTGCTCAGCCAGGATTTTCATGCAGCCAGGTAAAAAGAGTTCCAAGCTGTGGAAGCATCAAGTAAGAATGCAGAAAAAGTTGTACAACGCTAGGAAAAAATATTTCGAAAGAGCAAACAATAAATGAGACAGGACAATAAAGAATGCTGACCCCGCAGTGTTTGCGAGAAATGGTTTATTCTGGAAACAGCCAGTGGCATGGACCACAATGCATACAAAATAAAGGACATGTGCAGTGGATGTACACCAACACACTATCAGTCAAGTGCTCCAAAATTGGAAAAAAAATGTGAAGCCATCGAACAACACTATTTCATAAAACGAAAACCTGACCAATGTACTAACAAAGACATGACTCCAAACAAATTCACACTCAACTGAACAAGAGCCAGCTTGAAATCATTCACACCTCCGAACAATTAAGGACAAAACATACAGTACTGGCTACCTCAACACTGGCACTGCATAGCATGTCAAAACGACCAGAGATTGACAGTAATGCAAGACAACACCAAACCAGGAATCCCTTTTGAGGACATGAAGATCAGACACCTATACATAGCATTCCCAACCCTCACACACAAAATGAGGACAATGCCTAGGGGTTTGTGAATGTTCCAACTTTTTGGACAGCATAACTGAATAAATTTCTGTTCAGTTAGTCGAACGAATCATACAGTATATGTTCAAAATAATTTTAAATGAATCCAATTTGCTCTCAAATTTTCAGATACTTTTCGAATAATCGACACAACCCTTGATTAAGCTCCACCGTATTTTTCTGCATTTAATCTTCCAAAAACTGCACACATTGACGACGTGTACCAGTATACATATTCTAATTGGAAAAAGTATACATATTCTAATTGGAAAAAGTACTATTTGCACTCCCTTACAAATTCTACTTCTATACAGACACTATTAACACGACCACCTGACAACCTACACTGCAAGTTACTGCCCGATGCAATTTGATGCATTTAATAGCAATGATGCAATGATTTCATGGAAATGTTAGAATTTTTGATGGAAATGTTACAATTTCCTTGGTAGGCTGATCAACATACACACCCACATGCACACATATTTCACATTTCCACCCACATACGCACAAAGGTGATCACAACAAGCCGATGAGTTCTCTCTCTTTCCTCGGTAGCATGTGTATTACGCATCAATTCGATTACACATCAATTATTACACATTATTTCACATCAATTACACATAAATTACACAAGTTCCTCGAAGCCACTCAAATCTTCATCACTGGAATCAGTGCTCGACTCATCAGAGGAGGAGTAGCACGAGTCTAAATGCTGAAGACAACCGGTTCAATTTCAGCGTCAACAATCATATCCCGTAGCCATGCTTCAGCCTCAACTTGCTCCACATGAACACAACAGTTTTGCCAGTTTTCCTGGCTTGCAGACGCCAGTGCTTCCGGCAGGAGCTTTTCCACTTCAGCCAAAGCGAAACACTTGTTGCGACTCTGAATATTGCATAAGAATGCAGTCTGCCAAGTGACACAAATGCTACCGTTTAAAAACCCATTAAAATGCATGCATGAGATACCTGAAAAAATCCATGCACTTATTACATGCACAAACATCAGGTAAAACAAAAAATTATCTACACTGTGTGTGAAACTGCTCAGTTACTGATAAACGGAAGCGGTTTAGAGGTTTAATACCCCAAAGTAACTCAAACGATGAGGCATGCCATAGTGAAGGGCTGCCAATAACTTCGACCATATGGGGTTCCTTAACATCCACTGACACTGCACAGCCCACGGACCACTATCACTAATAAATGGGAGAACATTCCATTGACCATGACATGCATGAAAGCAAAAACAGAGCATTCTTACAACCATTGTGTTCAATGCATAATGTTCCTTCCTCGTGAAATAGTTGGCCTTCACCATGTCAGGGCTGGACTTCGAAGGGGCCTTTAAGCCAATGTAGGTCCCGTCGACGCATTCCACGACGCATGTGATGCCGCCGCGCAGAAGGAAACGTTCCTTAACATACGCACGCTCGGCCGCAGTCGTGGGGAAAGCGAGCCCCGCTTCTGCACAGCCACGTCGATAAGAGCGTCGGAGACGTCTCTCACACAGCGGCTCACAGTGCTTTGGTGGAGTCCAATAAAGCGGTCGGCGCCGACGCTCCCCTGGAAGCTCCCGGTCGCGAAGAACCGGAGGGCGCAGAGGACTTGCTCTTCGACCGAAAGCGAATGAGGCCCGGTACGCACTCTCCGCAGGCGTGGGTCGTCGCCTAACTCTTTACACAACCATCGCACCGATGTTTTGGACAGGCGAAAATGTCGCTGGAATTCGTCGTCGGTCATGGCAGTAAACGGGTCCAGCCGGCCGTACTGACATTTGCCATCAGAGGAAGCGATTACCCAGGCTGCTGCTGCGGCCGCCATGACAGTCCCGAGATGAGTTCGGGTCACTACACCGTTCACGAGTTTAGCTGCGAGTTCACCTGTCAATCAAAACCACTGGTCACGCCCCCGGCGTGCCGTACATAAATTATAGGCGTACGCGCTATGGGTGGGCCACTCCCAACATCCCTGCCGGCTACAGGTATGCTGGGCGGCTGTGCTGATTGCTGACAGATATCGACGATGTTGACCATCGAAATATAACAGGCAAAACGAACGTCATCGCTGACTAATCTAAGCACCTCTGCGAAGGACACGCAACGTGGCGAGAGCCTCCGATTTCTTCGCTCGCATACCAAGATTGCACAACACTACAGCCTGTTGCAACCACGTAAGACACAGCACAACGCTGACGGCGCGTCACACCTGCTTGCAAGGCGTCAAACACGGAGCACGACGACGAAACGGTGCTTGCTCCAACAACATCGCATCACAGGTGTTTGGCTTGGCCGTCCTTTCATCGGTGATAAACCTCAGCATCAATGTGTCAAACACATCCAGGATCGACAAACGGTCGCTGCTCCAGACACAGTGCAATAAAGAGTTTGTAATTTCCAGTACGCAAGCACTGCGTACTTCACAACCGTAACACCTTTTTCTGTTATAAGTCCGATTCCATTATTAAAAACCGGATCCCTCATCTGCCCGAACGATAATCTTGTGATGTCACTGCGGTATACAACGGCGATCGACGTGAGCGACAAAACCAGTCCGCAAAACCTTGAAGTGCGCGCCGTCAACAAATACTACGCAAATACGCGCGCCACCACCTTCACAGCTTTTAGTCAGCGTCTGATGACATAGGATGAGTTGTATCGCTGGGTAGCACGCTCTTCGCATCCGCAGTGCACTAAAGAGGCGTCACACACAACAGGCATACGTAATGAATCATTGAATACAGCCAAACAGCAATTCTTTTTTCTCACACCGCATCACAGCCGCTCGCACGGCCAATTTCTACCGCTGAGATTCGCCAAGAGCGTACTAAAAGCAATGGTTGGCCATAGCGGGGTGCGGCAGTGGCCGTAGCTGCGGAGAACTCCACCTGAGGTCACTGCAGAGAGCAGCAGTGACGCGGGGGTGCAGTGCAGTCAAGTGTTTTGCTTTTGTGTATTATGCAAGCCAGAAGATGCATGACTGTTATATTTTTATACACGACACAATAAAATATATTATCGCAATGGCCGAAAAATAAGACAGATTCAGTGTGTAGTAGTTGCCCAGTCTTTCCAGTCGAAGGCAGCGCTACCGGCGGCGTGTCAGCGCAGGAGCTCTCTCGTTTTCGGCACGGTGGGCTGCCGCTCTAGTTTGTATGCAAGCCACGCTGCAAGCAATGGCCTCACTATCGCCACTAGCGGCAGAAAGTGTCAAATCTTTGTTAATTTCCTAAAGCTATGCTTTTCAACAATGCTTCATTGAATTCAAATTTTAAAATACATTTGGAAATGAACAAAATGTTCATAATATTATCTGTTGCCTTTTAACGTATTTGAGAGAAGAGAAAGGGTTGATACAAGAGTGCACTTGGTGCGCACTGTTCGTCTTCGGAAATGGAGAGACAGATAGAGCCTGAAAGAGAAGACACGCCTTTGACGCGCCCGAAAAGGCGTGTCAAACAGCTAGCGGCGAGTGTGCAGATATATAGCAGAGAAGTCACAATTTCGCGATTGCTGATATGGCGCTGATAACTTCAGGTAGCGCTGCGGCCTGGTATTGCACAGTGTATTGTGTTTGAAGTGTGAAACAGGCGCGCAGGGTGCGCTTTTATCACCTTTAAGTAGCTTTATCTCTACATTTTATTGTCCGCTGCCTGCGCACGTTCCGCGCTATCTTCTTTCACTGACTGCCGTCATCGCAAACTCGGATGAAACTCGGGCGAGCGCCAAACTCGGGTCTTCCGGCATAGCGCCCATGGTTTGTATCTGTATTTTCGTCTTCACTAACAGTGCCTCCTCTCCGTGGGGCATATTCTGCTTTTTAATTACTTCAAACTTTTGTGTATAGTTACACAAAGTAAAGGCTGTCATGGACATAACGAGGAATACCGTCAGATATTTGCATTCTAGTGATATTTTTTGAGTGCACAGAAGGCGAGTTTTAGACGAGGTTATCTCAGTCATCGGATTTCGCATTTTTTCGGAAAAACTAGTGAACTTTAGATGACTTCCAGGAATGCTTTCAGATTAATGTTTGCGGGCTTTAAATAGGCAGCGCATATTGAGTACGATGCAGCCGCATCTGCAGGTTTGAATGGTTTGAACGTCGACGCGCTATTTGGAAATTATCGTTCGTGTGATAATTACCATTTCAAGTTTTGCACTGGCCTGTTCGGTACCGCTCACTGCTCGCACAGCTGCCTAAGCCATTTGCCAAGAAGTGGTTGCCTTAAACGCGTGGTGTCAAAGGCGATATCAAGAAATAATCATGTAAAGGAACTAACTAGAAAAAAAAACAAAGTGACCCTGGGCTGAAAATAAATTAATCCGCTACAATGTCTTTCCAGCTACCAGCACCGCCGTGTACTGCTGGCCATCGCAGAAGGGGAATTGGCCGTACCTCGCCCAAAACGAGTTGTTCTTGACAGCACGCTGGAGGTCGCAGCAGCAGAGCCGTTTCATTTGTACATTGCCCCTTATCTGGCTGGCTGCGTCATCTCCTCATTCGCACTGGCGGGAGAGATCATTTTCTGTTGGCGTCTCAAGAGACAGCTCCATGATGGGTAGTGAAGGCTCGAAGTTTAGTTCATCAAGACAATACTACCTCAACGATTTTAGACAACACGTGCGATCGTCTCGAGTTCTGGAGTGAAACCGCCGAGAAATGAGCCTTGTGTTTAATGCGTACCCGACACCTGATAGACAAGCTTAAGAAATAAAATGCCTGAAATAAGGCCCGAAAACAGGTAACACAAAAATAGGCAGTTGCTAAGTTAAGAATGTAAATGAAGAGTAGATCAAAATCTCAGTCCCACATTAAGCCTAATCAATGACACGTGCAATTAAACTGAACCACTCTGCCCACAGAACAGGACGTACTACAGCGCTACCTGCATCATCTGGCGCGTCTAATTGCGACGTCATCTTTCATGTCACGTTGAGATACGGTTACAGGCTACAAGGTCCCGCTTTTGAAGTACTATTTGGTCTAAGTAAGAGAAGAAAAAGGCTGCAGTTATGTTGTTCTAAGGAAAACTGGATATACCCGCCCGCCAATGGCGAAACTCGCTTTAATGCGAAAGCACTGCTTTACGGGGTTTCACCCAACCAAGAATCTTGTAGCGTCCATGACAACGATGGTGCAGCAACAAAATTAACATTTCCGCGACTGTGTTTCGAAGCCATAGCGGCGCGAACAGGTCAGCTGCGGTGGCCACTGAACGAGAGCACTATGCTATCGCAGCCGATCACGACTCTTGTTAAAATGCAACACAGACACACACGCTGTGCTTTGCACGTCGTCATCTTCATTAACTTCCACCTGCGGCGCGAACAGGTAAGACCAGCTTAACCTCTACCTGCACTTAATGTTAGTCTAATATTGTTGCCAGGCATACCGGCGACCGCCCAGCAAAGGAAAACAATGAACCAATCAGGGTCAACACATGTACTCGCTCTTCTACTCGGGTTGACTACGTTAAAAAGGTACCACTTTTCTTGACGCCGCGGAGCAGAAACGCACTTCTTTGAAAAAGGCCGCACGTTCCACTATTTGCCGTGATCTGAGACGACGGCAGCGGCAAAGTCGTCAAGTGCGTTTTGCGTTACTCATCATGAATCCGCGTAATGCATTTGTTACGAACATACATCATTTTAATTTTTCAATGCTCGTCGCTATGGGATGTGAACCGAAAGTGCAAGCGCCGTCGCATTTCTTCAGCTGCTTCCGCCTTGACCGTCGCCTCAGGTGCCACACACTACGAGCCCACGGATATCATCTAGCGCCGTTTGTCATTAATACGGCCAATGTGCCCGTCACCAAACTGAGTCGCCTACTATCACGTCGCGCGGGCTTACCTACGAGATTTGAAGTAAAGCTGAAAAACGGCCCCGAGCTAAGAAATGACTGCGTCGCTCCACCTCAAAACATGCAGTCGCGTGCTCGTAGGTTGCGTAGTTGGTTTCCCATCGCTGCGCGTGCTTTGGGCTCGCTTTGGCTGACCGCATACGGTTGCCGCCCTGCTCCTTTAATAAGGTCCCAGTGCCTTTAACAAACCCCCGTCTTACATTTGGTGGAGTCACCGGGTAACGATATTGGCTCTGGAGCTCCGTAACCGCACTCTTCCAACACCTGCTATGCCTGTGGACACCCAAAATCAAGCCGTGCAAGCAGGCCCACCGACAATCATCTGTGCCGGCAGCTTCGCCAGCGGGACCCGGCTGTCTTCAGCGGAACAGATGAACACGACGTGGAAGATTGGATCGCGTCTTACGAACGTGTGAGCCTCTAAAACAAATAGGACGACGAGACTAAGCTCAAGAATGTCATATTTTATCTTACCGGTGTCGACAATTTATGGTACCGCAACCATGAAGGGGACGTTGGAACTTGGTCGGCCTTCAAGACGAAGTTCTCCGAAGTGATTGGTCGCCCAGCCGTTAGACAACTCCGCGCCGAACAGCGCTTGCGTGAACGGTCGCAGCAGGTCGGCGAAAGCTTCACTAGCTACATAGAAGATGTAATCGCCCTCTGCAACCGAGAGAACGTCAGCATGCCGGAAGCTGACAAGATAAAGCAGATCCTGAAAGGTATTGATGATGACGCCTTTCAAATGATGTTAGAGCGGGACTTGCGCGCCGTTTCAGAAGTAATCACGCTATGCCAGAGCTTCGAGGAGCTGCGTAAGCAGCGGGTCCTTACTCGTCAGCACTCAGCTCATGTAGAGTCACTTGCTGGACTGACACCCGCAGCTGATAACTCCTCTCTGCTGCAGCAAATCAAAGACTTTGTGCCTGAGGACGTGTCCCGTCAGCTTTCTCTTCTGCCTAGCCCTCAGGGGTCGCCACCATATTTGGCCCCGGCACTCCAACACGCTATTCGAGAGCAGGTTGCTGAGGCGCTTCCGTCCGCCCATTCACCATCACATGTCGCTGCTCCGCTGACGTACGCTGACACCGCTCCCAGACCTGTCGCCACCCCTCTGAGTTATGCCAACGTCGTCCTAAGACCTGTCGCCCGTCCACTTACTTACGCCGAAGTCGTTGCTCAAACTCCGCCGCCTACGTACCCTACAGTGTCAGTGCCCGTACCAGCACCGGAACCTTATATGCGACCCTCTCCACGAGACCGAGATCCCTGGCGCACGAAGTATAACCGGCCTATTTGCTACTCCTGCGGATTGCCTGGGCACGTAGCACGCGATTGTCGTCGCCGTCTCCCAGTTTCGGCACCGCCGGTCGGCTACTGGCCTCCAGCGCGTCAGTACTCTGCGTCTGCTGAGCCCCGTCCGTCGACTCGACCGTTCTCCCCCGACCGTTCACCGCTTACCGATCGCCGTTCCCCTTCGCCACGACGCCGCTCCATCTCTCCGATGCGTCGCAGTCCTAATAATTCGCAATAGGAAAACAAGATGCCGCAGCTCCTGAGGCAAGAACTGCGTCCCCGTCGAACTACCAAATACCTCAGCTGTCACCTGCGAACCTTATTGACGTTTCGGTCGAGGGAATTTCTGTCATGGCCCTTCTCGACACTGGCGCCGCAATTTCAGTAATACACGCACAACTTTGTCGCCGCTTGAAGAAAGTTAAGACGCCAATTGCCGGTCTCTCGCTGCGCACGGCCAGCGCTCAGTACATCAAGCCGTCAGCAGCTTGCACCGCTCGAGTCTTAATTCAGGACGTCTTACATACGATCGAGTTCGTCGTCCTGCCGTTTTGTTCCCACGATGTTATTTTGGGCTGGGATTTCCTGTCTCGTCATGCTGCGGTCATAGATTGCGCTCGCGCTGAAGTCGGATTCTCTGCCTTTCCCCAATCGCTGCCGGACGCTGCTCTCTCGTCGCCATGTATTAAAACCCTCGTCGCCGAAGACATCCACTTGCCTCCGTGCTCTTCCGTTCTTGTGCGCCTCTGTTGTGACCCTCTCCGTGATGACACTGTACTTTTCACGCCCGCTCATACTTTTCTCTGCCGGAAGTGTCTTCCCCTGCTTTACGCCGTATTGACTATTTCTGCTGGCCTATCCGTACGGTGGGTCTGTAACCCTTTCTCCTGCCCTAGTGCTTTGCGCCGTGGCGAATGTCTCGGAAGTGTCCAACCCATCGCGTCTATTATAACCCGTGAATAGACTGACGATGCATCGCACATCAATCTCACTGCGCTCAGCCCACCATCTTCTACGCCCTCTCCTTCCTCTACAAAACTGTTTCTCCGCTCCATCGACGCAGATCTTCCTCCGCCGCAGCGCACGCAGCTTCTCCACTTGCTCCACCAGTTCAGCGCCTCCTTCGACTGCCATCACAGCTCCCTTGCCCAAACCTCGACTATCACACATCGTATCGACATAGGTGCCCACGCTCATCTACGGCAGCGCCCCTATAGTGTGTCGACAGCCGAGCGCCAAATCATTGAAGATCAAGTCGACCAAATGCTCAAGAGCGGCGTCATCCAGCCTTCAAGCATTCCTTGGGCTTCGCCAGTTGTGCTTGTCAAAAAAAAAAGACGGCTCCATCCGTTTCTGTGTAGACTACCGCCGCCTTAACAAGATCACGCGCAAGGACGTATATCCCGTGCCACGCATTGATGATGCGCTAGACTGCTTGCAAGGTGCCGAAATATTTGCTTCTTTAGATTTACGCTCCGGGTACTGGCAGGTACCCATGGAAGAGACCGATCGCCCCAAAACAGCCTTTGTAACCCCTGACGGCCTATATGAATTTACTGTGATGCCTTTCGGCCTTTGTAATGCTCCTGCCACCTTTGAGCGGATGATGGATACCATTCTGCGTGGGCTGAAGTGGAAGACCTGCCTCTGTTACCTCGACGACATCGTCGTGTTTTCGCCTGACTTTGACACTCACCTCTCCCGACTGAAGCACGCTTTGACCTGCCTCTCTGACGCCGGCGTTCAGCTCAACTTAAAGAAGTGTCATTTTGCCGCCCACCAACTTACCATTTTAGGCCACGTTGTTTCCAAGCAGGTTGTCCGTCCGGACCCGGCTAAGCTTCGTGCTGTGGCTGCGTTTCCTCGACCTACTTCTATCAAAGAACTGCGTAGGTTCCTAGGTTTGTGCTCCTACTTCCGTAGGTTTATACGCAACTTTGCCTCAATTGCTGCACCTTTGACACAACTTCTGTCCGGCAGTTCCGATCTTTCTCAGTGGTCCCAAGTTTGTGACGCCTTCGATCTTTGCGCCGTATCCCGATACTGCGCCATTTCGACCCAAACGCACCTACCGGGGTCATACTGACGCCAGTGGGGTAGGCATTGGCGCCGTACTCGCACAACGCAAATCTGGCTTCATCGAGTACGTCGTTGCCTATGCCAGCCGCACGATAACAAAGGCTGAATCTAACTACTCGGTCACTGAAAGAGTGTCTGGCGATAATTTGGGCCCTTACCAAGTTCCGCCCTTACCTCTACGGCCGCCTGTTTGAAGTCGGGACCGACCACCATGCGCTATGCTGGCTTTCCTCTCTGAAAGATCCATCCGGTCGCCTCGCGAGGTGGGCCCTTCGCCTCCAGGAGTACGATATCCGCGTCGTATATCGCACTGGCCGCTAACTTCAAGACGCCGATGCTCTATCCCGCTGCCCACTTCCAGCCAATATTTCCAGCCTTTCCACCTTCGACGCCTCCTCACCGATGCTTCACATCAGCGCCATGCCTTCCTCGCAGCGTGCCGACCCATGGATCTCTTCTCTTATTGACTTCCTCACCAACCCTACGGCTGCTTCGCCTTCGCGCACTCTTCGCCGCAATGCTTCCCATTTCTCAATACGTGATAACCTCCTTTATCGCCGCAACTACACCTCCGACGGCCGCAAGTGGTTGCTAGTTATTCCCCGCCACCTTCGCTCGGAAGTCTGCGCCCATTTTCATGCTGACCCGCAGTGTGGTCAAGTCGGAGTGGTCAAGACCTACGATCGCATCCGACTACGATATTATTGGCGTGGCATGTACACATTCATCCGCAAATACGTGCGGGCATGGCTTACCTTTCAACGTCGCAAGCCACCTCCTCATCGTTCTGCTGGAGAATTGCAGCCGCTACCTTCCCCGCCACGCCTATTTGACCGCGTCGGCATTGACTTATACGGTCTCCTCCCGTACACTTCGGCCGGCAACCGTCTAACAATATATATATATATATATATATATATATATATATACGGGAAGGGAAATGAGGGGCTCGTTATAAATATGAAAGATGCCAACAGCCACAGAAACCAATGGGCACAGGGGATTTTTAATTAATTTATTTATTTGGTGGTGTTGATCAATTTAGAATATTACTGAATGTGTTATCGCTTAAAGATAATTGTTTAGAAAAGCAGAAGAAAAAACAACCACATGCCGCCCGTGGGATCCACCGGCGGCATGTGGTTGTTTTTTCTCTCATCGCTTCTGGTGGCTTATATGCCTTATATTTCAGTTGCTTCGCCTTTTTGGCTTCCGATGCATGACCAAGCGTCGAATACTACTCACTGCATAACGCGCCGTAGCCCTCACCTGCTTTTATACGGTCTTCACGACAAATCAGGACGCCTTGGTTGCCCGGTTACCTTGGTGTGCACTGCATAAAGGTGTCTTAGGCGCTATAAGTGAGCTGTCCGATGAGTTTGCATGCCTACCTTCATTCAATGGCTGCGGCTTCAAAACTACTTCTACAAAGTATTCAGGAGCGGAAAGTCTACGGAGAAACTCTGGCGATGATGACAGTTTAGCCACTATGAAATGCTATATACAAATTACAACATGCGGCGGTGGAGCAACACACAATAATAGGCGGAGCAAAGAGTGCTGATCTTCGGCACAGAGAACATGTAAATACCCAAACTAGAACTGCATCCCATTATCAGTAGGAGTTAATAACTCTTGCTCATTCGGGCACTCAACAATTTCACTTAACATTCGACTGGCACAACCCATTTGACTCAACTCTTTCTTCTCTCTTCCGAGGACTTCTCCCTCCATTATGCTTTGTTTAATCTGTTATTGTCTGATTTGTTATTAGTGCATTAAAAAAAACTGCACTTCCATATCTTGCATGCATGCGCTGATCATCTAGAAGCAGATTCAGTACTTGCATCGACATCAGACTTGTAGCTTTGTTAAGGAAAGTACCGCTTATGCTAAGTGCCTTCTTTCTCTACGTGATACTGCGCTAGTACTTGCGCGTCTCGTTAGCTGTAAGCATTTTTCCATACTGTTGCTGGCGCATCCGCGAAGCAGTGTCTTAGGCGATGTCATTTCTTGCCAGTATCGAGGGCACAGAAGTGGGTTCGACTCCATACTGCTATGCCTGTTGTAATCAACTACCTTCTTGACTAACCCTCCCTACCTCCTTCCATCCCGGACGTAGCAAACAGGGGTGAATTTTTGGGTCACACCTGGAGGGGCAGTTGGAGGGTTCTTCCATTTGTAGTATTGAAGAAGATGATACAGTACTACCAACGACGATGAAGCGCTAGCGCCGAGGTGAAGAAGAAGAAGTCCGTAGAAGGCTCGTGCTAGAGAACTGCCGCTTGTGTGCCGGTCCCTCGCCTCGCTGGTTCCCGGTCTTCTTGCGCCAGGGTCTTTATCGCTGGTGCTTCAACGTGTCAATAAACCGCTCTACATTTGGTGGAGGTTGCGGCGGTCACCTTTCCCCATCACCGTGGACCTTCGCAGTCGCACCATCCCGATGTCCAAGGCCGGTCAGCAGCCCCCCAGTCAACAGCCAGCCCCCCCGCCGGAGCCAGTCATCTGCTTCGGTGCCGTCCGGCAGCGGGACCCAGCTGTTTTCAGCGGCCACAGCGACCAGGATGTGGAAGATTGGCTGGAGTCGTATGAACGGGTGAGCCGCCATAACAACTGGGACGACCGCGTCAAACTCACCAATGTGATTTTCTACCTCAGCGACGTTGCGAACCTGTGGTTCCGGAACCACGAGGCCGACATTCCCACCTGGGCCGTTCTGAAGAGCACACTCGCGGAGGTTTTCGGTCGTCCCGCCGTGCGGAAACTGCGCGCTGAGCAAAGCCTGCGTGTCCGAGCTCAGCACACTAACGAGACTTTCACGAGCTACATTGAGGATGTAGTGGACCTTTGTAAGAGTGTTGCCCCGGCTATGACCGAGGCTGACAAGATAAAGCATATCCTGAAAGGCATCGACGACGACGCCTTTCAGATGTTGTTGGCGAAGAGCCCCACCACCGTTGCCTCGGTGTACACCCTGTGCCAAGGTTTCGACGAGTTGCGGAAACAACGCCTTTGTGCTCGTCGCTCTCCCCCACCTGCCGACTCCATCTCCGGCCTGGGCATCAACAACGACTTACTCGCTACCATCAAAGACTTCGTGCGGGACGAGGTCGCCAGGCAACTCTCGCTCCTTTCTCACCAACACTCGTCACCGCCCGTCCTCAGTCCTGAGATCCGGCACGCCATCACGCAGGAGGTCGCCGATGCACTTCCTTGTCTTCGGCAACCGGCACCCTTGGCTCCCCAGGCCGGTCTTTTCCCAATCCAGCCCAACCCTGTTGCCGCCCCGCTGAGCTACGATCCTGCAGTAACCGTGCCGCCTGCGCCCGCACCTGTGCCTCTCACCTATGCCGACGCTGTCAGAAGACCACCGCGGCAGCAGGCCTATGCATACGCTCCTCCTGCGGTGTCTGCGCCTGCTGCTCCACGACACCGTTTCGCGCCCGCTGCCTACAATCCTTGGCGCACGGCTGATAACATACCTATCTGCTACGCCTGTGGTATTCCAGGCCACGTCGCGCGCCTCTGTCGACGTACTATGCCTGCGCCTCTGCACCCCCTGCCGGACTACCCCGGTACGGATCGCACCTTCCGCCCACCTTTCGAACCACCCCATCGGGGCACCTCGCCTGATCGCGCGCTTGGTCGACAGCCCTACGTTTCCCACCGCTCGCCCTCCCCTCGCCGCCGCTCCTTGTCGCCCATGAGGCGTCGCACCGCCACCGCCGATTCGGAAAACTAGCAGCCGCAGTTCCTGGGGCACGAACTGCGCTCTCATCGCCCTGCTCAAGTCCTCGCCTTTCACCGCCGAATCTTCTTGACGTGTTTGTAGACGGCGTCCCGACACTTGCGCTTGTGGACACTGGGGCCACCGTTTCTGTTATTAACGAAAACTTCTGCCGTTCACTTCGAAAAGTTACCACCCCATCTTCTGGACTCTCCCTCCGTACAGCTAGCGCCGAGCCCGTTGTTCCTTCTGCCGCTTGCACAGCACGCGTCGTCATCGCCGATGTTTTATATGTTGTCGAATTTTTAGTCCTCCGTGCAAGCTCCCATGACGTCATCCTTGGCTGGGACTTTCTATCCCGCCATAGCGCCGTCATTGACTGTGCCCGTGCGCAGGTCGTGTTTTCTCCGCTTTGTGATGCACTCTTCGACGAACCTCCGATTCGCTGTGATGATAAGCTTGTTGTTGCCGAGGACACCGATATTCCCCCTGAGAGTGCTGTGCTCGTCCCTGTGTGCGCCGCTTCTGTTTCTGACGCCACCGTTCTCTTCAAGCCTTCCCCCCTCCTTGCCTCTCGCCGACTTCTCTCTCTTCCTTTCGCCGTCATCGACATTCACCACGGTGCTGCCGCAATCCTCGTCTCTAACACCTCATTCACTGCGTTTCCCCTGCTTCGTGGCGAGTGCCTTGGTCATTTTGAACCCGCTGACTTCATCTCTTCCTTCGACACTGATGTGCCCTCCTCCAGTCTTGACCTCGCTGCCCTCACCCCACGTCGCGCTACTCCCGATCACCCACTGCCTTCGGACATTTTCGACCGCTCTATTGATCCTGCCCTCGACACAGCTCAACACGCGCAGCTTCTTGTCCTGCTCGACCAGTTTCGCTCATCGTTTGACCACCAGTCCTCTTCTTTGGGCCGTGCGACCACTGTCGAGCACCACATTGAAACCGGTACCCATACTCCTCTCCGTCAGCGCCCCTACCGTGTGTCACTTCCTGAACGCCCTCTCATCGCTGAGCAAGTGGACGATATGCTACAACGCGGCGTTATTCAGCCATCTGCAAGTCCTTGGTCCTCCCCAGTTGTCCTGGTCAAAAAGAAGGATGGCTCGATACGATTTTGCGTGGACTATCGCCGGCTCAACAAAATTACGCGCAAAGACGTCTACCCCCTACCCCGTATTGACGACGCCCTTGACTGCTTGCAAGGCGCCGAGTTCTCCTCTCTGGATCTCCGTTTCGGCTATTGGCAAGTCCCGATGTCTGAGTCCGACCGTCCTAAAACGGCATTCGTTACCCCTGACGGCCTATACGAATTCACCGTAATGCCATTCGGTCTGTGTAACGCTCCCGCCACGTTCGAACGAATGATGGACAACATCTTGCGCGGCCTCAAGTGGAACATTTGTCTCTGCTATTTAGATGATGTTGTTGTGTTTTCGCCCGATTTTCCGACGCATCTCCAGCGCTTGCGCCAGATATTGAGCTGCCTCGCCCGTGCTGGCCTCCAACTTAACCTCAAGAAATGTCACTTTGGCGCCCGGCAACTGACAATACTCGGCCACCTCGTATCCAAAGATGGCGTCCTACCTGATCCTGACAAACTCCGTGCTGTGGCTGACTTCCCTAAACCGATCTCTACGAAACAGCTGCGCCGATTTGTGGGCCTCTGCTCCTATTTTCGGCGCTTTGTCCCTAATTTCGCCTCTATCGTCGCGCCCCTTACGAAACTCCTCAATTGTCCCGCCGACCTGTCTACGTGGGACTCTGCCTGCGATGAAGCTTTTGCTGCGCTCCGTCGCCTTCTTACTTCACCCCCTATTCTTCGGCACTATGACCCCAGTGCTCCTACTGAGGTGCACACCGACGCAAGCGGAATTGGCCTCGGTGCTGTCCTGGCCCAGCGCAAGCCCGAATTTTCTGAATACGTTGTTGCGTACGCCAGCCGTGCTCTCACCAAAGCCGAGTCGAACTACACCGTGACTGAAAAGGAGTGCCTGGCCGTAGTGTGGGCTCTCACGAAATTGCGCCCATACTTATATGGCCGCCCGTTCACCGTCGTTACTGATCACCACGCCTTGTGCTGGTTGGCCTCCCTCAAAGATCCCTCAGGACGCCTTGGCCGCTGGGCGCTCCGTCTTCAGGAATTCGATATTACCGTAGTCTACCGGTCGGGCCGCAAGCACTCCGACGCTGACGCCTTGTCACGCTCGCCACTGCCCTCTCCTGCGCCTTCTTCCCCCTTATCTGATTCCCTACTCGCAGCGCTCACTACTACGGACATGCCCATTCAACAACGCCAGGATCCATGGATTTCATCCTTGCTCGATGTCCTTCGTGCACACTCTACGTCCTCCTTCCCTCGGGCCCTTCGTCGCCAAGCTTCCCATTTTGCCATCCGCGACGATCTCCTATACCGCCGCAACTATCGTCCGGACGGCCGAAAGTGGCTCCTCGTGATTCCCCGACACCTTCGGTCTGAGATCTGTGCGCACTACCATGCCGACCCTCAGAGAGCTCACGCTGGATCGCTAAAAACCTACGAGCGCCTACGGCAGAGGTACTACTGGCGGGGCATGTACAACTTCGTTCGTCGCTACGTTCGCTCTTGCACAGCCTGTCAGCAGCGGAAGTCGCCACCTCGACCCTCGACTGCCCCGTTACGGCCATTACCATGCCCGGCTCGCCCTTTCGATCGTGTGGGCATCGACCTATATGGGCCGCTCCCCTTCACGACCGCCGGGAATCGATGGATTATCGTTGCCGTGGACCACCTCACTCGGTATGCTGAGACCGCTGCCCTACCTGCGGCTACTGCTCGCGACGTCGCCTTCTTCCTTCTTCATCACTTCGTCCTGCGTCACGGCGCTCCGCGGGAACTTCTCAGTGACCGCGGCCGTGTCTTCTTGTCTGAAGTTGTTAGAGATCTTCTCGATGCGTGCCGCTCAGTTCACCGTACCACTACTGCTTACCACCCCCAAACCAACGGCCTCACCGAACGATTCAACCGGACTCTTGGGGACATGATCGCCATGTACATTAGCTCCGACAGCTCTAATTGGGATCAAGTCGTTCCGTTTGTGACCTATGCATATAACACTGCATCTCAGTCAACCACCGGCTTCTCCCCATTCTTTCTTTTATTCGGGCGCGAGCCTTCCTGTCTCCTGGACACAATCCTTCCCTACAACCCCGACAGCTCGGAATATACTTCCCTTTCTGACATTACCCGCCATGCTGAGCAGTGCCGCCGGTTGGCTCGCTCCTTCACCGCCGAACGTCAAGGACTCCGCAAACATGAGTCTGATCAACACACGCCCGCTGCCCAATTCTCCACTGGATCACTGGTCTGGCTCTCTGTTCCGGCTGCGTCCAAATTTTCGGCCAAGCACATTGGTCCTTACCGTATCTTAGAGCGTACGTCACCTGTGAACTATATCATCGAACCGGTGACACCTTCTTTGGACCATCGCCGCCGTGGTCGCGACGTCGTTCATGTCAGCCGCTTGAAGCCTTATTACAGCCCTCTCGTCGTCTCCTCGCCTTGAGTCGCCAGGATGGCTCCCTCTTTCCGCGGGGGCAGTTGGAATGAAGAAGATGATACAGTACTACCAACGACGATGAAGCGCTAGCGCCGAGGTGAAGAAGAAGAAGAAGTCCATGAAGGCTCGTGCTAGAGAACTGCCGCTTGTGTGCCGGTCCCTCGCCTCGCTGGTTCCCGGACTTCTTGCGCCAGGGTCTTTATCGCTGGTGCTTCAACGTGTCAATAAACCGCTCTACACTATATATTTCTTGGGGTTTGTTTGGTCGCAAAAATTGAGATCAGTATAATGTTCTTTTGCGAAATTTCTCACGGGGAAGGGGGGGGGGGGGGGCTCTCCTCCCTCCCCTTAAATCTGCCCCTGGTGCCCAAAAAGAAACATTTTCACCACCATCACCAGCAAAAGAAAGCCAGCGAAGTTCAAAAGCTTTCAATTGACAGCTTCTCGCGAACAACTGTGGCCCAGTTCACATGGAAAGGCCTGTCTACGAGACTACTGTGCAGAAAACTGTATTTTGTTCTGTTAGACACTTGGCACGCTCAATAGTACTGCTGTCACATGGTTGCTTTGGTATCTTGTGGATTTTCTTTTAAAGCCAGTAAAAAGCTTGGGATCGGGTGGGGCGGTCTTCAATGGAAGTTAAGAGTTGCGTACTTAGTATTTGAAGATATGAACCGTATTTCGCACCAAGTTTATATGTTGCATGCTATCAATACTGCCAAGAATATATATCGCTTCTTCGCGTTGTGATCGCTGCCCTTTCCTTCAAACATTGGAGCCACAGATATGGTCCAGTGTCCTCTGATTGGATATTCTAATGGGTGCTCCAATTTTCTCAAAATGACCCTCTTGCCCCTTAATAAAACATATTAGATACCGTGAGAAAAGAGGTACTACGCATTAGGTTATAGCCTACCCTATATATATTGCTACGAATGCACAGGCTTTGTTCAACACCAAGCAGCCTTCACAAGCATATTTCTGGCGCGGCAAACGCGACGCAGCTGCCCTTCCGTTAGCGCTTCATTCATCATAACCTGACATGGAAACTACGCGGAAAAATGACTATTAATTCATTTGGGCGTGCTCTGCTCGAGAGTACGTGCAACGTGCAGAGTACGTGTACGTGCAGCACAGTTGCTGCAGCCACAGCTTTGGTAGCTCGTTAGAACGCGGAATCAGCCCATAATTGACAATGTGAGAGTCCTGAAGATATCCGTAGAGTTTATATTGCTGCCATTCGCGGACGCCTGAAACGACGCCTGGAACTTCGTGGAGCACAGGGGACTTTACAGCTGAATACCCGAAAATAAGCAACCAGTAGCAACGCAATTCCTCGAGTGCGAAGTAAGAAAATCTTCAATTCAATTATTCGTTCATTAAACAGCTCAAATGTTTAGTGTTTGTCCCTTTTGTGGATCGGAGGTTTTGACTCCAGGCTCGTTTATCATGGTAGAGCTGAGCGAATTGCAAATATAGGCTGTTCTGCTTGAAGACGTCAACTAAGCCTAATAGCTTATTTGTACGCAATATAGGTATCGAAGATGGATAGGAAATTTCCAGTGCTGTATCGTAAATTCCTATTTCATTGGACGCAGGTCATTCCGGCCGTGTAGGCAGTGCCGGGATATGCATGCAGTGGTGCACATTGCAGACCGCAAAATGTTTATTGTTTTGAAGGAACAGTAATAACAACCCATCTAGCATGACTATTGTTACACAAATTGCCCTCACAAAAATTCTGAAGAGATTCTACAGATCTATGTGCGGTGTGTACAATCGTCCACACACCTGCCCAGAGCGCTGGAACGGCCCGCTCTTTTATGCATTTATCGCCATTGCGGCAGACTAGCGGGCCCGGTACGGCACACATAAAATGCTGGACGGGCAAAACATGAATTAGAAAGGTATGTTTGGAGAAGAAACAACAGTTTAGGAATTAAACAGAGAAAACAGGATTATCAGCAACGTCAAGCGCTACTGCCCGACCCAGAAACCTCCTCTGTTATGCATAATATATCAGAAAAAGTGTTTTGTTGTTCGGCATTGCGCCAGACCATCAATACGTAGAAAAGTTCGATGAAACATGATTCCAGGCAAACGAAAACAATCACCCATTGCCTCACAATCCAGAGAACTTTATTTTCTCATGGAAATATAGAAGCACATATGTATGAATACGGAACCCCTCAGTGTGCATCACAGTCGAAGATGTGCAACTCTGTTCTCCTCGTGCAGGTATTCCTGCGATCCTCTAAGACTCTTTCATACTAAAATTTTGAACACAATTTTTCCATAACACTGATTACACGTGGGCACTTACTGTCTATTTATGCCACAGGGCCTGCCTCTCGTTATAACAAAACTGCTCAATCGTGAAAAGCATGGTGCTTGTGGCCTTATTTTCGCCGGCGGGACTTCTGTTGTTCAGCTGCACTATGGTGTTAATGTGGAACCCTGATTCTGCATGCAACACGCAGTTGCCCCGTAAGTATTGCTTCCGCTGTTCCTTACATACTCCTTCAGTCAGAGTTTCACGTTGTCTTTTGCACTTAAAGTAGGGAAGATTACAAGATTATTTCCTTAGGAATCACTCACTCAATAGATGGTTCTGCATTCTGTTGTGAAAATTTACAACCCTAAAAGAATAAACAAATAAAGCGCATGCATTTTCTTTGACATTTAGGCTCTAGTTTATCAGTTTTGAAGTACAAAGTTACGTCGGGTTAATCCTGATGTCCCTCTGTGCTTACTCAAAAGGTTTCCATTGTGTGTTGAACAATAAGTACTGTGTACAGCAGTCCTCGCATGTAGTGGTTTTCCAGTGTCTACTAGACAGAGAGAAAGAGATAGCTATTTACTTTGAAAGGAAGTCAGAAACGTGCACATAGTAAACTTCTTTGCGAGGCCATCCACAGCCACTTATGCCACCATAGAGGCTAATTTTTTTGTTGTATTCTGAAAATGACCGTACAGTGCGCGTAGCGCTTCTCGGAGAGCCAGCTATGCGCACTTGGGCTCAAACCCAGGCCTGCATACATCCACACAGCTAAGAGAACAATTACAGGGGCAAGTTGGTGGTTCATAGTGTTAAAACCACGCTGTACTTAAACAAACCAGACACACTTTAAAGACGACATACGAAGCGTGGACGTAACTTACATGCAGGTGACCGGCGAATCGTTCTGCAAAAATTTTATGATTTCATTCCAGCCTTGAACTTTGAAATGGTCTGCTACCCGACACCTTCGACAAGTGGGGCTGTAGATATCTAGCCACATGATGCTGCGAAGTTTCTTTCTCTATGATGAGTATGCAAAGTCCTCTTTATGGGTTTTTATACTGCAGAAAGGTCTGAGCGTGGATGTTTTGCATGCCCTAATGTCCTTCTCCGAAATGTCGAGGTTGAGTCTTGCACAGAGACTTGCACAGAGAGAGCGCTGGCAGTTGGTGTGCTGCGGTACTCAGCCAAAGATACGGGTACCATTTAACACCGTGTGTTAAGTATGTTGTTTGCCGTTGTCTGGGCCGGCTGGGCCTGTAGAGTCGCCAGCTGAGTTTTGCCTCATTAATAATGTATTCGCAGAATACAACATTGAAGAAGATGGCACCATTTTACGTTTTACACGTTAATCTCTTCCCGCGCTGTGCGATGGAAAATGAAAGCGTAAGCATTGTCCGGCCACCTCAGCCGTTTTCCGCCTTCCACCGTCGTTTCAGTCAGTGCTGCCAACCGTAGGGATTTTCTCTTGATCTAGGGAATTTAAACGTCGTCTAGGGGAAAAATGATTTCTGTTGTAATATAGGGGCATTTATTTTCTGAATGGGTCATTTTTATTTTTCGGTGTGCATCGGCTCCTTATTCACCGTTTCTTAACTTCCTTGATTTTGAGATTCTGTCAATGCGTCATTTGCACGGGAGGAAAGCGTTGTTGGGATCCGGGTAGCGTGGCCGGGCCCGGAGGAGGTACGAGGTTGACGGGACTCAGGGAGACTTTGGGGGACAACAAGACATTCAATTTCTATTCTAGCCAAGAAGCACAGTTTCTTGAAACCATGGGCTGAAGGATGTTCAGTGTGACTCCGCACCGCACATTCTTCGTCACCACGTGCGCTGCTTTTTGGAAAGGCTGATGTAGGTTGGGCTCTCTTGGCAGGGTTCCGGTGAAATTCCGTAGAAGTGTAAAGTCGTGAAGAGTTTTCTTAGAACCAGTACCCGTGACTCGCCAGTTGACGGTTGTCACATAACACGCCACATTTTTTAAACAAAAGAACAAAAACAGCGCCGCGCAGACGCATATCGCCATAGCGGGTCGTAAAACAGTCGAGAAGGAAACCCCGGTGAGCGACTAGCCTTGCGTGCGTGCTGCCCTTTCCACCTCTCCACGCGGCGCGCGGGGGGATTGCCGTCAATTTTTCTAGAATGTCGGAGATGCTTCTACTCGAAACCGGCGGAGAGCGCGTAACCTTGCGTGGGCTGAGACAATGCCATCTAGAACTAGTTTCAGGCCTGCTCACTACCGCCGTGACGTCACGTGTCTTGACCGAGCCGCGCGGAAGCGGCAGGCTGTGAAGCGCATATCATCGCTTCCAGTGAAAAGAAGGAATGATTTGATTTGTTTGATTTGTTAGGGTTTAACGTCCCAAAGCGACTGAGGCTATGAGACACGCCGTAGTGAAATGCTCCGGAAATTTCGACCACCTGGGGTTCTTTAACGTGCACTGACATCGCACAGCACACGGGCCTCTGGAATTTCGCCTTCATCGAAATTCAGCCGCCGCAAGAAGGAATGATCGTGGCGAAGTGCACATGTGTAATAGTTTTATTTTGCCTTTGCATTTTGATTGGCAGTGTATGTAATTAATGCATAATGCTTCAAAATCCCTGCATTTATCTGTACAGCAATTTATTATTCCACTAAAAATAGAGATTGTGCGCCGTGGAACGTGTGACCGGTTTATAAGAGTAAAGTTCGATGGCCCAACAAAGTAACGAAATAAAAAAGGTAAATTTAATGAGTCTTTATTTACACACACGCTTGGCACATACACGCACATACACACTGTGTCCGGAAAACACATGGAAACTGTTGTTACTCATTTTGCAAACTTCTGCAATTTCCTTCGTTTAATCGGCGTTTTTCTACTCTTCAGAACATCAGTCTATATGGAAACGTAGTTCTTCAGAAGAGTGTTTGCTGCTGCCACAAGTATGTTCGTCAGCACAGTGTCAGGATGGTGACCATTGTTACAGACATCAAAATCCTCCGTTTCACAAAGATGTCTTGTGACAGCCATAAGTAGCTCCCTCTGTTTATGTGTTGCATGAAAACGTGCAGCATTCGCTTTGTTGGTAAGCTGCTCTAAGACAATGTGGGCGTGTAGAACCGCATTAACGACAACCGGTTGAGGAAACTTGAGAGCGCCTCTCGAGAGGTTTTCGATTAGGAGATTCCTTTCAAGTTGAACTTCCCGGTTCTCAGACGTAATATTCATGGCACAATACTGACAGGGCAGCTTCTTTAACGCGGCGTGGGCGCAAAAGCCTGCGATGTATGTTATTACCGGCAGAATGGATTCCTTATTTCTTATATCATGATCTGACACCTTTATGCCGTACTCCTCTGTCAACTGAGCTCCGTCAAGTGTTTCAGAACATGGCTTCTGCATTTCCTGCAAATCTGGCAAAACCAAACTGTCTTGTTGCCTCAGTTTTTTCTCTGACTCAAAGACTTGTTGGATTGAGATATGATAATTCGTTCCCGACAGCCGACGGTACTGTCCGAACCTTTCTTTCAGACTGTCGGTCTGAAATTTTCCCACCAACACGTAGTCCAAATTCAATTCTTCAAGGCAGTACCGGCACAGTTCGACAAGCGAGTAACAAGTCAGCCGCAGCGCTGCGTGTGTTTCAGTGGTTAGTGCGCCTGTATCTATCCTGATGTCTCGCCATGTGTCCAACCAATCCACGAATTTATTAAGAAATTCTATCTGCTTGTCAGCCAAACTCTTTACTGGATTCTGGAGCGGATCTCGTAGGCGCCGGCCTTTGAGGGGCTTTTCACGTTGACAATATGCCACCACTTCAGTATTAGGTCAATGAAATGCGCTGTCCCTGCGGCGTAGTTCAAATTAAGTTCGTCTCCGCGCATATTTAGAGCCTCCACCACAAATGAAGTAAAAACCTTTAAAACAAGCTTCCCATTCTGGCGCTCAATGTTGGATTAATGCAGTGCTTTGTAGCTCAATCCATAACCAAACTTTGAGACGCTGTGTTGCTCCGAAGCGTGCATGTCTCGAAGAGCTTTGGAAGACGCTCCATTAATCCGAACTAACGAAGATGTGCTAGGAAATACGGGTAGAAGATGCACGTTCCTGGCTTTTTCTGGTTTAACCAGTTGTTTCTTATGCACTTCAGAAGATGGACTGGGTCAACTACATAAAAAAGGGGTCTTGATTCGTCTACTGGGTGAGGGTACACAATGTCAACTGTCCGAGTTTTAGAAAACAAGGACAGCACTTTTCTGTTTATGGAATTATTATCTGTTATTACTGCGATGACAGTAAGCCCTGCATTCTCTAGCTACAAAATTGTCTTTCTTAGGACTGCATGCAATTGGGCTGCGTCAATGTTAGATACTGGCAGAATGTGCGCGACATCCTTGTGGGCTGATAGCAAGGACTGGTCATAAAAACATGCGCAGTTTTGGCCGCTTCGCAAGAATTAGAAGCTGCCCCGGTCACTGATCCACCTTTGTATTCGAAGTACGGCTGAATATGGATCTCGTCCATCATTATAGTGACGATCTTTTCATGCGGTTTCAGAAGGCTTGATCGCTTCTTCACCTAACGTAAAATCCCTCCATCGTCCTGCTCATTTCCAGGGTTGACGTTATATTGAGAACAGATTCGCATGAGTGTAGATCGATGTGGTAGTGCTAACTTGCCAGCACTGCGAATGAATCGGTAAGCGTGTGGGGAAACAGTGTAAAGAATACTGGAAAATATTAAATGCTCAGCAGAGTACCGTGCTGAATGGTCCTTCTTGTGCAATAGGTCAAGTTGCTCTTCTATAAAGCCGAGCGCTTCTGTTTTCTCTTGCGGCAAAAGATCGTCACACCTGAGGGTGTCCAGCAAAGAGAAAAGCAAGCGGAAACTTGCCTTCACTTTTTCATCCTTGTCGCAAACGTCTGGAGCCTTGAAACTTCTCATACTGTCTAGTGCAGTCTGAAGGCAGCGCAGATCGTCCAGTATACACGGGATGAGCAGGTCCTTCACAGGCACTTTCACTTTCCTCCAGAAGGCCGTAACCTTCATGTTCTTACTAACAATCACAGATCCTTGGACGTCTGGTGGGTCTTCACCCTCTATGTGAACAAAGAGAACAGCATGCTCTGCTTTTACTGAAGTCCAGTAGGTGGAGAGGTCGAGGCTTTGTAGGCCCGATACAAAGTCTTCATATGACTGCAGCTCATTTTGACGCTCTTGTTCTTCGTGCGATGAAATGGACTGCCGAATAGCTTCCTCTAGATGCGATGCTTCGTGACGTTTCCTTTTTGCCTCTGGCTG
Organism: Amblyomma mixtum; assembly: GCF_055824585.1. Lineage (NCBI taxonomy): Eukaryota > Metazoa > Arthropoda > Arachnida > Ixodida > Ixodidae > Amblyomma > Amblyomma mixtum. The sequence continues at coordinate 92,860,584 of NC_143021.1, forward strand.
CTGGCGCACTGGTGCGCATTCGCTCAAATAAGCAGGTGCATTAGGAAAAATTGTCGGCACTGCGTCGAACGTAAGCCGAGTAGCGCGCATGAGAGCTTCTACTGTCCTGCCGGTTCTTGGATCGGTGTACGTGGTAGTCGTCCTTAAGTACTCGGCCTTGAAATGGAGCTCGCACACGTGCAAACCATTCACAAAAAATAAACGGTATATTACAGGCTTCGTGCTCCACATCCGCCTCATTTACTAAGCCACAAAATAAAAAGGAAAGCTACAAAATTCTCAATGAAGCGCGCTGACCAGCAAATACATTCGACAACAATCTACAGATCACTTCGAGCGTGCGCGTTAACTGATAATACGTCCTGGCGTTCCTGGAAAGAACGACATCACTCATGACTTGCGCGATCTTATAACGTTCCAGAACACAAATAAACACCCGTGGAATATCGGGTCTTACTGGCTGGCAAGTAAAAAACACACAAAAGACCATTATTTTCACATCTGGAAAAAAACATCCTTCAAGGCATGCGCACGGCGTTATAAAAATAGCGTATCTCATCACCACAAAGCGCCGCAGTCGAAGCGAACATTTCAGAACAGAAACTTGCCTACAATAACAGCCGTTACAATGTCAGGGCTTACGCTGGCTGGCAAGTCAAAAGCGAACAAGAGATCATTATTGTAGAGCAAGAACCGGACATGCTGGAGGTGGTGCTTTTGGAGCGACTCAAATTACGTAGTATAAACGTACACATACCTTCGGATCACGGAGAGAACGGATATCGACGTCATCGCGACGAACAGCCCGCTCCCACTTTGCTCTTCGATCATCCTTTGGGAACGAGAACACTCGAACCTTCGGCCCATTGTCGTAATTGCCGCGACAGTTGGGCACGCAGTATCGCCCCATTAGGACAGTTTGCAGGCGTACACTACGCGAACATTCAGCGAGTGAAACGCTTCATATCACAACACAGCAGTTCAGAGACACAGAAAAACACGTCTTCTCCAGTCGCGAACAGAACCGGTTCAGAATAGAAACACCAGCATGCCGCGACAGGTCTCGACAGGCTTAGCAAATCTTACTCTCGAGAACGGCGTGGGCACCTCCGCGCGACGGAAAGCGTCGGTCAAAACTGACAGACGTCAGCAGCCGCGACAGGAGGAGTGAGCAGTCCTGATAGTCCAGAGAGCGCTGGCTGAGACATGCCCTCCTCCTTTTCGCTCGCACATCGGCGGCGGCGCCACGCCAGAAAGTTCCAGATGCTCCTGGAATCCACTGCCTGCTTTTGACCAATCAGAGACGCGCGCCCGGAGCGAGAAGGAGAAGGAGACAGCACGGCCGATGCTGTGCTTATGTGCGCGCCAGCCATGGTGCGAAGAACAGACAGACGTGGAGCGAGCCTATATAAGAAGGGCGTTGACCGCTGTCAGTTTAGTCGGAGCCACCATTCAAGCTTCCGTGGAGCGCGCCTGCTCGACGCCGCGGTTCAACGATGCAGCGCGCGCCATTCTGTGGGACGGAATCGTCGTGAACCTCTAGTCGTCGGACTGTCGCAATGCCCGGTGAACAAATTGTGTTTTTCTTGTTTGCCTCTCTCTTGTGTTAGTGCAGTTTAGTAGTCTTAGTTCTTGGGCTACTTGGTATGCTCGATTTAAACTCATAGTTTTCCTGCGCAACGCCACGCGGCCAAAGAAGGGAAGCAGGAAAAGAAGGACTAACACAGCGCTGACCTAACTTCCGTCACTCTTGCAGCTTCACTTCTGAGGTGATGAAACCTTCTCTCAGCCATCCATTCCGGGAAGCGCGCAAAACATACCGCGCGTAGCCAGTCGGTGTATAACCTTATTTGTCTCCGCAAATGAGATCTTAAGAGTTTGCAAACGTGTTTCGACGTTTGGACGCTCACGTTTCGACTTAAACGGCGTTTCTACGCGTGGCATGTTTTGCTCGCTTCCCGCAATAGATTGCTCAGAGAAGGTTTCATCACCTCAGAGGTGAAGTTGCAGGGCTCACGGAAGTTTGGTCAGCGCTGTGTTCGTCCTTCTTCTCTTCCTGCTTCTTTTCTTTGGCCGTGTACCGTTACACTGGAAAACTATTAGCTCAAATCAAGAATACCACCTAGCCCAAGAACTAACTCTACTGAAGTACATTTCTTATACATCGGGCTCGCCTTTCCTCTGTGTGTCTGTTCTTCAGATGTGCATGTGCTCCAGAGCAACATTGGAAGAGCTACGTACCGTGCTAGGTTCCTGACATTCTGCATTAAGAAGAGTGTTACCCCCGCAGACGTGAGTGCCTTGTTTGGTGCTGTCCCGCCGTCGTGGGGGCGTGTAAAACGCGTTTGCAAACTCTTAAGGCGCGTTCACACTAGGCCGACGATCGGCCGATTTAGGTCTGGCGATGGTCGGCGGCAGCGATTTTCGTGCCGTCGGCGCGCTTGTCACACTGCGCAGACGCTGACCGAGCGCCGGTCGTCGCCCGACGAGCGCATCGCCGTCGCGTCGGCGACATAGCAGCCGTCGGCCGACCCGCGTGTCACTCTGCCGACAACAGCGCCGACCTCACGCCGACGTTGTCCTATCCCGAAAGCTCGACGCTGCTGCTTCGTGCGCGCGGCCCGTCTGCTAGCTCCGTTGCTGAAGGCGTCGTGGAAATCGAACATATATTTTATTATGGGACGAGTTGGCAGTAAAGCGATGTGAATAGTAGGCCTTTTATTACAGCACAGGCGACTTCCGAAGCGCCGTCAGCTGCGGAGTCGATACGAAACCACCTAGGCCTAGCGACGACTAGGGCAGCCTGGGACCAGCGCACAGTTCGTCGCCCGGCGTTGCCGCAGGCGGCGTCGTTGCCGAAAGATCCACTTTTGCACAGGCACATTATCGTTGCTCTAATCTAGGAAGCATCCTTTCTGGTTCACGGCTGTTTCGTATTTTCTTGTGCGAACGTGAAGTACATGTTTACGCCGAGCATGCCGGCCGGCCGGACCAGCCTGGATCCCGTCTGCCGGCGTCATAAAAACGAGCTGAAGAGTGTTCTTGACGTAAATATTAAACCCTGTGATAAGAAATGTGAAAAATGTTTCATTTCTGAGGATCGCTGACCAGTACTGAGCTGTTCGCAAAGATAACGACTGTGATACGAGCAAACTTCTTCCCACAACCGCCTCGCAACTGCAGCTGGCCTGACGTTGGGGTCCGGCTCGCCTTGCGCCCGCTGGCTTCGTTGCTGAAGACGTCGCGGAAATTTACCATACTATTATTTTATTGTGAGATGATGCTGTTGACAGTAAAGCGATGTGTAGAGTATGCCTTTTTATTATAGCTGAGGCGACTTCCGAAGCGCCGGCCGCTGCGACTCCGATGCGAAAGAGGCTATAGGCCTAGCGACGACCGCGGCAGCCAGGAAGCAGCAGAGCTCGCCGCCCGGAGCGCCCGCGAGCGGTGCCGTTGCCGACAGCTCGAAACATAAGCAGACATGCTTTATCGCTGCTCGAGCAGTCTTTCTGACGACAAGGCGATCTTGTCTTTTCTTGTGACATTTGTACACCATCCCAAGCAGCGCACAGGCACTGCTGCACGGCGGCGAAGTGCGACACCGATTGTGGGCGGAGCTTGGGTACAGCGGCGCAGCGATATTCACCGCTCCGTGTGTCCCTACTTGCAGTGGGGCGGCAGTTCGCAAGCGACGATCGGTGCTGCGCGTCGGCCAAGTAGTCATATGGCGTGATGAATGTTGCTGCGCGTGCATTATTTGTCTACATAATGATTGCACTTCGCGCTGCGAGCTCGGTACTCGCTTTTGGTCGGCGAATGTTTTCGCTCGGCCACCGATCTGCCCAAGACACGTCGGCCGACGCGTCTCGTCGGCATCTTTGGTCGGCGACGTTGTCACACTAGGACGACGCTCGAACGTTGGGGGCGTCGTCGTCGTCGTCGGTGCAGTGTGACTGGCTAGTCGGCGAACGACCAGGTTGGCCGACGCGACCGCCGATCGTCGGCGTCGCCGTCGCGTCGGCATCGGGGTCTCGTCGGCCTAGTGTGAACGCGCCTTTAAGGTCTGACCTGTGGAGACAAGAAAGGTTATAGACCAAGGGGCTACGCGTGGTATGTTTTGCGCGCTTCTAATGGATTGCTGACAGAAGGTTTCATCCTCTCAGAAGGGAAGCTGCAAGACTGACGGAAGTTTGGTCAGCTCTGTGTTCGTCCTTCTTCTCTTCCTGTTTCTTTTCTTTGGCCGTGTGCCGTTGCACTGAAAAACTATGAGTGCACTTTAGGTGCAACATCCCTTTTGTATTGTAGTCCCTCTCGAATGTAACTTTGCCTGAGTTGCATTTTTTTGTTAATCGCTTTGAGTGTACTCGTACGAGTGATTGTGTAATACTCTGTATTGTCTCATTGCTTTATAAACTTTGTTTTGTTTGTGAACCTTTGGTTCAGCACCATTCTCTGGCTTGCGACCGGCAAAAACTGGGCACCAAACGACCAAAAACTTCTTGTCACTTGGTAGCTGGTCTCCGCTTAGCTTTCTACGCTGAGTCGAGGGCATCTCCTTTGAGTCCAAGACCGCTACCGGAACTTCACGCTAAAGTGCGAGAAGTTGGGTGACAACAGTGAAGTGGCTAATTGGTCTTTTTGAGCACCTTCTTGACCCGGATGCGAGCAGAAACAGTCCATTGGTAATTGCTGGCATTAAAGGTACATGCTCTTTCACAACAGCGTTGCCGACTTCTTATAAAGTCTCGCAGGCATGCTAGCCAGTAGACACTCTCACAGTACATGTCCCCGCCAGCATGTCATGTCGTCTGACTGTGACCTGCAATGCCCGCAAGCACCAAAAAAAGCCAGGGTATACGCGTAAAATTACCTTGAAAATGGGAAGAGGACCGCAAGTACAGAGGCTGGCTGATGAGGAGCAAGAGAGGATCGCTGCATTTCTACTGCAAGCCGTGTTGTGCTGACTGTAATGGTGGAAATTCTGAATTAGAAAAGCGCGCAGCAAGCAAGAAGCACCAAGCAAGCACCGCAAGTATGGTAAAGACGCAAACGCATCTTGACGCGCCCTGTTTGAGCGCAAATACAGAAGTGGAAAGAAGGTCAAGGAAGGAGAAACAAGGTTGGCTGCTTTCGCAGTTGAACACAACCTTCCGCATGCCATGATGAACCACCTCGTACCGCTAATAAAAGCGGCATGCCCCGATTCCGACATAGCGAAAAAAGTGTCTGGTGGCAGAACGAAGTGCACTGCAAAAATCAAGGGAGTGCTCGGAAAAGACGGCAGCGACAATCTGATCGCTTTACTCAGAACATCCCCGTTTTCCCTCATCGCGGACGAGTCTACGGACAGGGCCAGAGTGAAGCACCTTTCTCTCCTTTTCTTCACCTTTCTTCAAGGTTGAATAATTAGTCAAGCTTAATTAACTAACTTTTTAATTATTGACTTGAGGAACAAAGTGTCAATGGAAAAGTTGTAGATGGCTTTGAGAAACAGTTTACCGAGACATTTGCAGCAAAGTACTATTTACGTAAAGTAGTCTTTTTACCGCCCTTTAACCATAATCCGCACAATAAGAAAAAGCTTCCACATGACAACAGTGCCACTTCAACGTACGTCCCAAGACGTGCCTTAAAGAATAAAATCCGTTTTTCTGAAGTCCCCTCCTCGATTACACTTTGGGTGCACATTGGGGCAGAGAAGTAAGCGAGCAGCCGGTCACGTGACAACTTTCTTTCAAGGCCAATAAATGAAGCTATGCAAATCGTAACTTGACGGAAACAGGACTACTACCGGTTTTTCGAGGTGATCTAAAACTTTTGCATTCACACTTTCTTCTCGAAGTCAAGAATTAAAAAGGTAGCTGATTAAACTTAACTAATTAATTCACATTGAAGAGCGAAAAAATACTCAAGACTAGGCCACGCAACAATGAACAACCCTCAGCTGGTTTCACTGGGCCAGGACACTTCGCCTTTTTTAAAAGTTTGGTTACCTTTAGCTGGGACGCCCGGTATATAGCCCGAAGAAGGTGAACGCATGCGCATTTCCTGCATGGCACACACACACACACACACACACACACACACACACACACACACACACACACACACACACACACACACACACACACACACACACACACACACACACACACACACACACACACACACACGCACACGCGCGCGCGCACGCACGCACACGCACACACACACGCACGCACACACGTGCACACACACGCACACACACATATGCACGCACACACGCACGCACGCACGCGCACACATGCACGCACGCACGCGCGCGCGCACACACACACATACAGACGCGCGCGGACGGGAACTTCTCATAATCGCGTATTTTAACAATCTGTGCTCACTTCCTCGTAGGGAAATAGAAGTGGTGCTGACGCACATGCCACCCCTCTCTTTAATAAAAAATGCTTCTGGCAGTTCGCGAGCTAATCTATGCTTACTTCTGGTTATAATTTTAATCTCTTCAAGTCGTGGTGCGCAGTGATTTTTATTTTCATCAATGCAAGAGCGGCAATGGGCGGGTGGGTTTCCGAACGAGTCTGATGCGTTCCCTAACGATCTTCCATGTTCCCCTGCACGCTCGTTGACGCAGCGTCCAGTCTGAACGACGTACACTTTGCCACACGTAAGGGGGATCTCGTAGACCACTCTCGTGGCACACCTTACGTAGGGCTTTGAGTGCTTCTTCCCACACCCAGATGTTCCTTTAGCACCGGAACAACCAAGATTAGCAGCGGTGAAAGTGGCAGCGGAAAAGTGGCTTTCGAGGTTGGCAGCGCTGGTCTCAGCGGCCGGACAATACGAGCTCGTGGAGCTCATTTAGCGCCGTATATCATGAATACTCCCAAAGGGTCCGTCATGAATCTGAGTTGCCTACTTTCGTGCCGTGCATGTGTACCGATGTGCTTTAAAATAAATCTGGAAAACGGCACCGAGCACAGCAGTCACTGCGTTGCTTCACTTAAAAACATGCAGTCGTGCGCTCGTAGGTTACGTAGCTGGTTTATCGGAAGTTAAACTAGGACCAGCTTCATGATCGCCCAAACGCAGATACTTTTATTCGATATATATTGATGCTTTGGCTATAAATCTTGGCAAAGTGTCGACTATTCGCAATTCTTAATGCAGTTCATGACGTTTTGGATGCTTCTTGGTCAGTGCGCATCCTTCCGTTATCTAGTGGGTCGACTCAATAATTGCATTTTACTTGCGACAAAGCGCGAAAAAATTTACCCTCTATCCCGCTGTTCAGAGTAGGTGTAAGCATGGAATCTATTGCGGGAAGTATTTATTATAATACGTCAGACCATAGATGGAGGTTGAGGAGCCTAAACACTACCAGCCGCTTTTCTTCCAACAGGAACGAGTGGGATCGGCGTCCTCCGTTGCTTTTGGTGGTTTATGTGCTGTAGCTTTAAGTCGCTTTTCGTTTTCGGCCCCCGAAACGCGATCCAACGTCGACTGCTTCTCGAAGCATCATGCGCCTACCCGTCGCCTGCTTTCCTCTGATCATAGCTAGGCATTCGGCCGCCTTAGCTCCCCGGGCACATTCGTGTGGAATGCGTTAAGGGGCCATAGTCAACATAAGTGCTTACGAGCAAATCGCCTAAACTTCTCCATTTAGCCGGAGTATTTCTCTGGTAAAATTTGATATATCAGTATGCGTACGTTTCAAAGATCTTGGAAGGATGTGGCAAATGAAGGATGAGATTGTAATAAGAGATGGAAGTTCCATTATTAAGTTTTCCTTTGGCCCTGACACATCGAATGCACAATGAAAAAATTTTGGGAGCTCCGCAGATAATGCAAATATCACGCGGTGCGTGTGGCTCACTTGTAGCAATTGACAGTATTCTCTTCGCGAAGGACGAATATTTTCAAATTTAATGGCACTCGCGTAAAGTACACTGTGAACAGATTTCCTTTATACTCGGAGAAAATGATAAATTTTTACTAACGGTTGAAAAGGTGAGAGGTTTTTCGAAATGATTTCATGCTTAGGAGCTCTTTTGTGCAGCTATGGGACCGAGACTCCTCAAGGCAAAAACGTTCTACGGAAACGTGATGAAACATTGCCAGAAGGAAATGCTGGCGTTGATGAAGTCGATACCTTCCGCAAGTCTGCGCAAGGTAAGATAAGCATTCCTGAAAATCTGGCCGTGTCTTCGCATCTCCTAAAGAAATGCTGAATGCCTCGATTTTGCACCGACTCTTGCAGCTCCGCCGACGAAGAAACGTATATAAAGGGTACTAGTGTGTGGAAAAAAAGTATCGGAACTAAAACAGTCATGGCGTAACCAGGGTTGTGTTGAGGAAGATGCAGTCTGACGACGGCCGGACTAAGGTGCTGCTCTTCAAAGGCGCGTAGCAGAACACATGTTGTGGCAACGGTACGCAGAGGCGGCAGGTGTATTGGTCTATTTCTCCGGGTTCATGTAGTTTTTGTCCCGTTTGCAACGGGTGGTGAGGGAGAACGAAAACATGAGGAGCAGGAAGAGAAGGCGTACAGAGCAGAGGGCACATGGCAGCGCGCGTGCAGAGAGGTTGCGTGCGCCCAAAACGCCCCGAGAGCCATTGGTAAAGCACGAAGTTGATCTGCTTGGTGACGGCTGACCTCAAGAACGTTATGTGCTACAAGCCGTTGACAAAACAAGAAAAGAGGAGACAGCAGGACAGGCAACGGTCGCTCACTTTGCTGACGTCATCCGGCAGACGACACGCGTGACGAGCACTATCAGTCAGCGCATGCGCAGTAAAGGCCGCCGCTATGATAATAAACCGAAAGTGACGAAGAGGCACATCAGGTGCGCAGCCAGGCGTGCTAAGAACACTGAACGCATACAGGAGACAACAGTAGGTTATCGTCCGGCGGGTCAGATTCTGCCAGAATGCGCTCGAGTCGCTGCCCGTAAGACCGCAGTAAGCCAAACTCCTCCAGTCTGTGCCGACACGAGTCTTAGATCATACAACCCTTACTGAAATGCTTCCATAAATTGAAGAAATTATTTCAACGGTATGGGTGGGGTTTTCGCTTGTGTTACACAAAAGCATTTGTTGGGCGAGGGGTCAGATTCTGCCAGAATGCGCTCGAGTCGCTGCCCGTAAGACCGCAGTAAGCCAAACTCCTCCAGTCTGTGCCGACACGAGTCTTAGATCATACAACCCTTACTGAAATGCTTCCATAAATTGAAGAAATTATTTCAACGGTATGGGTGGGGTTTTCGCTTGTGTTACGCAAAAGCATTTGTTCGGCGAGTTGGTGTTTTCGATAATCCATAACTACGGCACAAACGACAGGACAGAGATGAAGAAGGGACACCACACAGCGCTGACTCACAACTAAAGTTTTATTGGATGCCAGCAGGTATAAATACCTCCCTGGCGGCCAGAAAAGAATGCAGTCCACACTTACATGCGTGACTAACAAACTAGTATACCAGTCACGTGCCACCCAGCAAATCACATGCGCGAGAATACAATATAATCAGTGAGCATGCACTTGTCAATATTCGCAATCAAGGTATCGTCTTTCTTTTTCTGACAACGCGACAGATGAAGCACTGATGCATTCTTCCGAGAACCTACCTATTAAGTGAGCTTCTATGATCTCCCTTGCTAACGAGTCACGGTTCTTTCCTAACACTGCACTTTCCTGATAGTTTGGCGCACAGACTTGCAGTGCCTGCAATGTTTCGCCACGTGGCCAGAGATAGCGACACGGGAGACATTATACTCATGCTCTTTGAGTCTCGTTTAAACATCGGCCGGTTTGGCCGATTTAGCTCTCGGAAGATGAATTCTCGGAAGAATGCATCAGTGCTTCATCTGTCGCGTTGTCAGAAAAAGAAAGACGATACCTTGATTGCGAATATTGACAAGTGCATGCTCACTGATTATATTGTATTCTCGCGCATGTGATTTGCTTGGTGGCACGTCACTGGTATACTAGTATGTCAGTCACGCAAGTAAGTGTGAACTGCATTCTTTTCTGGCCGCCAGGGAGGTATTTACACCTGCTGGCATGCAATAAAACTTTAGTTGTGAGTCAGCGCTGTGTGATGTCCCTTCTTCATCTCTGTCCTGTCGTTTGCGCTGTAGTTATGGATCATCGCTTGTGTTAATTATTTCGCGGACAGGTGGCGCTCATCACGCGTCGTCAGGGGATGTGTCCTCTGTGTTTCTAGAGCGTTCAAGGCACGGGAATGTGCGAGTAAAATTATTATATCAATAGCGCGTGAGGAAATTCGACGATTGAGGCGGGCAGCTATGGTATTTAAATAAGCTATAAAGAAAGAGAAAGAGCGTTGACTCACAGTAGCGCAGAAGTACTTAGGAAGTAGTCAGTGAGTGTGCTGGAAAGAAAGAAAAAGAAATAAGCAGCTGCAAACGACAGGTAAAAACACAGAAGATAAGAACTTGGCCAATTAAATGGAAAAGAAGCAGACTGTAGAACTATATAGAAATGGCAAAAGGAAATCAGGAAGGAATCGTCCCATGATTTCTCAAGAAGCAGCGCTCTGATCTCTGAAGCCAGATCAGTGCGCCTTATAAGGCAAAGCTGCAAAAGCAACTTTATCCACGAAGATGACAGACGCACAGAATGTGGTAAATCTGTGGAAACAATAGAACATCTTATACTAGCATGTGAAGATATCCGTCCGGATGTCCATGCGGGCCCAGTCACTCTGCCTGAGGCCGAAGGGTTTAGAGATAACACAGGTTACGTAAACGAGTCTCCGATAAAAGTTAGGAAGAAGTGACAAAGATTGGTGACTCAAAAGCAGGGCTGTAACGTACGATTATAAGTTCATGATTGGAAACTACATTTAAAGAAAAATACCGAACTTTAAGATAGCATAATTAGTTTTGACATATTGCCTAAAGAAATACGACAAAGCCGAGCATGGTGGCAACAGCCAACACCCCCCTTCCTAGAGGACACTCCTAACTTTCATTCATTCATCCATTTGATTCGGTTAAACACCCGGCAATTATTATAGTAATAGGAGTTGTTACGACGTTGCTCAGGACCGCTTAGCCGGTCTCTGCATTGCGAGGAGCAGAGAAGTAGCGCGGCGGCCGCCACGGCTGTGCTGGTGTCGTTGCGTGCGCGGTCAATGGCAGTTTGGGTTGGCAGTGACGTAGCACACGGACATACAGTGTTAAGCCTAAGACTTTACAAAAGTTTTAAAAATAGGCTTTCTGAGTTAGAACAGCGCTTATTTTGGCATAGCATTGTACAGAGTAGTACATCAGAATTCAGCTAAGACGTGCTAACTAGCAGGCTAGTTAACCTATATTAAATGGTGACCTATTTACCTATTACCGTTAGGCCACCTTATTTATTGAGAAGCGTATAATATCCATAGCAGTTCTTACAATTTCGAAAACGCGATTACCCAGGGTACTGTGGGCGAAAAAATTTTGGCTATTTCGACGGCCTGCGTGCACTGGGGAGGTTGCTTTGCCTGCAAGCTTCTCGAAAGTGCATGTATTTTGATGCGATGTAGCCATGATTTGAGGAGCCACAGCGCCGAGGGTAACCGATTTTTCAAAATCCTAAAAACTGTTGTTAATATTACTTACAGTGGATTACACGCCTCTCAATAATTAACATGCCTAGCAGTTGTAGTTGAAAGTTAACTACTCAATATTCGTTGAACATCCCTCAAGCTAGCACTTCTCAGCTCTAGTCTCATGTATTAAGCCACTGACAACGTAATGGACAAACAAGCGCTCTTCTTACCCAAAAGGCTATTTTTAAGAATTGTGTAAAGTCTTAGATAGGACACCCATTTTAACGCGGTTGGTGGGAACGCTTGCGTAGCAGGGCTACGTGGAAGGAGCCGAACCACACAGCGTCGCCGCTCAACGTTGGCATGGAGAGAGGAAACGCGGAGCCTGCAGGGACTTGGAGTTTCATGGGGCAGAAAGGGCGAGGAAACCAGACAGACCCTGAAACCAACGCCAAGTGAGAGGCGGACGCTCGTGAAACCCCACCACCCTCGAGAAACTCAAGCAGGTTGTAGGCGCGATATCGCATCTCATCCGCAGGATTTCGGGACATCATAGATGCATGAAGGAGCGTGATCTATGTCGCCTCATTCATGCCTTTGGCCTCAGCCGTGTGCTGTACACTACCCCATATCAACAACTATCCAAACACGACGTGAACTCTTTGGATGCCTTGATTCGCAAGGCATTCAAGGTACCACTTCATCTTCCCCTCAACCCACCCACAGATGGATTACTAGGCCTGGGCCTCCACAATACGATCGGGGAACTGGTGGAGGCCCACCGACAGGCCCAATACATCAGGCTCACACAAACCTCCACTGGCCAGTATATCCTGGACTCCCTCGGAATGAGAATACCGGCCAACGACCCAACCCTCCTCACCATCCCACGACCCCTCCACTGGGAGCTTCTCATCAAGCCGCTGCCGAGGAATATACACCCGTCCCACCATTAGCAGCGCCGGAGAGCCCGTGCGAGGGCACCCAATCGAGCGTACGGCTCCGAGCCGGACGCCGTATGAGTGGATGCTGCGCGCACGGGTTATGAAGCGACAGCAGCTGTGGTGGACTCCTCTTCACCCACCCTCCTCACAGTACCTCTCCTTCCAGACACCACCCCAGAGAATGCAGAGGAAGCCGCCATTTCACTTGCTATCAGGCGCATCGAAGCGCGGAATATTTTAAGTTACTCTAAAACTGTAATTCTAAATTTTGCTCGAGGCCGAGTCCATGTCCCTGCTTTGGACATACTGGACTCGCCTGATAAACCCCCACCCCGCCAAGTGGAGCCGATATGGGTGCCTGCGCACTCCAGGAATCCCGGAAACGAAACCGCCAACCTTTTAGCCCGAGGTTCTTTAAACCGGACTCAGGCGGCGTCGGATCGGGGATTCACGAAGGGGCGCATGCACTCATTCAGTGAGCTGACGCAGGCATACAGAGCCTCATGCCAGTTCTACCTCCCGCCCCACCCTCCCTAGATAACAAGCACGCAACACTCTGGCGGAGACTACATGCACACACTCTCCCCCCTCCTCTCCCTCCTTCCCCACTCCTTCTTGCGCTCTATGCCTAGAACCCTCCGCCTCTTCCCTCCACACCCTTTCCCCCTGCACGGCAGACCCTCCCCCGCGGGACCTAGAGAGCCTCAAGACCTGGGAGGACTGGGAGACCCGGTTACGCTCGGCGGACCCGACCGTGCAGACCATCGCCACCGGCCGGGCTGCCAGTGTTATGGTCCTTAAGAACATAAACACTTGAGTGCAGTGGGGTCGTGCGGGGACCCTGGGGCATGCCCCAAATTCCTCCTACAGTAAAGTTTTTTTTCTCTCTCTCTCTCGCGAATAACGTTGACGCTATAACTATGAAGACGCAGCCCAAATTGATTGGTATAAATTACTCAAAATTGTCAGCGCTTAAGCTTCCAGCCTAAAGGTAATTCTTAGTTTGGATCAGTACGCAGCAGGCGGCGGGAGAAAGCGAGGTAGGCAGACGGGATTAAGAAGTCTGCGTGGATACGGTTTCCGTAGATTGCAAAGGACAGGGTTAATTGGAGAGACATGGGAGATTCCTTTTCCCTGCAGAGGGGGTCGTCAGACTGATGACAATGATGATGAGTATTGGTTTGGTTTGGTTTGATTTAGGGGGTTTAACGTCCGACTGCAACTCAGGCTATGAGAGATGCCGTAGTGAACGACTCCTGAAATTTCGACCACCTGGGGTTCATTAACGTGCGAGCCGCCGCGGTGGCTGAGTGGCTATGGTGCTCGGCTGCTGGCCCGAAAGACGCGGGTTCGATCCCGGCCGCGGCGGTTGAATTTCTTTGGGGGAGAAATTCGAGGCCCGTGTACTGTGCGATGTCAGTGCACGTTAAAGAACCCCAGGTGGTCGAAATTTCCGGAGCCCTCCACTACGGCGTCTCTCATAGCCTTAGTCGCTTTGGGACGTTAAACCCCATAAACCAAACCAAACCAAACCATTAACGTGCGCCGACATCGCATAGTACAAGGGCCTCTAGAATTTCGTCTCCATCGAAATTCTATTGCCGCGGCCGGGATCGAACCCGCGGGTTGAGTATAGGGGCTTAAATCCTTTCCTAAAGACCACTATGTCAACTGGCGAGGAATCTTCCAGAACAGCCCCAATTGCTTTTGTGGAAGCCAGAAAGAGCGAATGATTGTATCGTGAATCATTCCTCGTAATGGCAGAAATTATGTGTTCTCATTTTCATGAACATGGAAAACATTGTATCTGTGCATTTATCCGCAGACACTTATTATTCTTTGCCAAATGGTGAACGCCTGCAAAGAATCCGATCAAGAAAAAGACGGTCAGTCGGTAAGCAGCATATTCTGGACATAGTGCTCTACAGCAAAATACTGAGGGCTAGAGCTTGGTGTGTAAGAATTGATGACGTAAGCTGTTTGCGCATAAACCAGCGTAAATGACAAAGCTCTCCACACACTTGGCATTGGATACCGAACACGGGAAGTCGAATAGTCGAAATAAGCTTTTCACAGAAATATTTTTTTTTTAAACTGCGAAAACTAGGCCTAGTTGGTGGTACATCATACAACGCCGGTAGACACGATGTACCAGTCATCTTCACAGCACCTAACAAACTTTCAGGTTTGTGCGCTAAAGTGAACAGTCAAGGGGAAGCCGTCATATGTCCCACCTGCGCCGCAAAGCACATGTCTGAACGCTTTTTTTCTACTGTACTTTGTACACAGTAGTTAATGCTAATGTGATGCTCAACACCGTAAAAGTGGTAGTGCCAGAAAGGTCGTGAAACTGCTCTACTCGGGTCTGCACTGCCGCATTCACTCTAACCGCAATTCTGATCATGCCAACATGCTTTGAGTGTTCATCGAGTTAGGATCCATGCGGATTATATATGTCTTCCTTCATATTTCAGGTGATGGACTGCGTTTCAGGACACATGCAGAACACTGTAAGGGAGAGAATGTTGCGTAAATCTCATCGGACCATTAACTACTTTGACATTCATTTCTACAGGCAGTGGTTGAAAGCGTTAATGCCTTGATATAGCTCAGAACTTCAGACAGTGTTTTTCAGCAAAGCATTTATTTGCTTGCTGCGCTGGAAAGAGCTTAAACTTCGCAGCGTCGCTGTGGCGAAAGAAATAAATCAGACTTCAAAGACCGAAGCTCCTTTTTTAGCAAGCATTGAGATTTACAAAAATAACTGATCAAAATTATGTTCTTTGCACAATGAACAGTATTCTCGGTGTTTATCCACAAATAAAAAAAATTAAAATTGATTTTGATGATAAGAACAGCGCAGTAAGAGCCTAACGTCTCGATGAACACCCGAACTGCGCAAGTAGGGAAGGAATGAAGGAGGTAATGAAAGAGAAAGAAAGAGGAATCATAGTGCAGATTAGTTTAGACCTTATGAAGATCTTTAACGGGCACCGAAATAGCACAGTACACGAGCGCGTCATGCATTTCGGTTCCCTCGAAACGCCTGGCATGTACCCACGTCTTTGGGTACAATAGCCCAGCTGCCAGTCGACTGAGCTACTCTGGTGTGCCTTTGCACAAAGCAGTCTACCACAGCCAGCCATATAACAGGCCTTCATCGACACCTTATCTGTTTGAGCTTGAACAAGCAGCAGATCAACAAACATGCTAGTGATCCTGCTTAGCGACCTGAATGCAGGTTTCTTAAAATGAAGTAGCCAGAAAACTGTAGCATGTGTGGTTTTGCCGAAACTGAATTATAATGAACAAGGAAAAAGTGCAGGGCGCTATTAATGCCTGCCAGCCAAGCTCATAGGGGGCGCCGCCGTATATTAGGGGCTGGGGCTAGCGCTCGTCTGTGTGGTCTTCTACTTTGTAATTCGTACATTTCGAGCTGTACCAGCCAGAGTGAACAAATATAACCAACTTACCTAGCTATGTATCCTTCGTCCAGGGTGAACAGACGGGTTTCAAACAAGAGTTTAGTTATTTGTGTGATAAAAAAACTCTGGCAGGCGTAAAAAATTCAGGGGGACACTTTGTTGACCTAAAGTGCGGTGAGGCGAAAGCCTTAAGTGTGGTGTTGCTCTTTGTGTCACTGATGTGTGGTTGAGATGCTAATTAAATACACAATTCCTTGTGAATCTTAAATGCTGCAGACACTGGAGGGCGTTTGGGAGGCATCCGTCTGATTCGACGCTTTTCTGCAAACACTCTCCAGCGCCCTAGACTAGGAGAACTGCATATGCGTAGGCAGGAAGTAGCGTAGCCATTAGCACGCTCGGCTGCGGCACGGAAGTAAGGTGGTTCATATCCCATCGTGCACAAAGATTTTATTTCTGGTCTGACTAGAAAAAGCGTGACACCTCTGCTGACAACCTTCTGTCGACAACGATGAGGCATTAAAGGCTTTCGCCTTAACAATCGCTGTAATGTACACGAGAGTGTGTAACGGAACATAAGCCATTGCTGATGTATTTTCACATTTCTGTATGCTGTAGAGTGGGCTTCTTTACACGGCACGACTTGTTCCATCTTCCTTCGGGCACGCCTTTGAGGGCCTAACGGTAAGACGACGTGACTTCTTTTACTCTACACTACATGCAACTTAAGCGTGGATGAAAGAACGGCACGTTCCTTTATCTAAATTACTTGACAACGAACTCCGCATACAAATGGTCGTCTTCAGACTCTTTCCTTGAGATGTAACTAATCATTCCAATCAAATAAATCCAACTGCCACTGAGCTAGTAATATTTCCCTACTGTCACGGGCTGGCCACCACTATACGAAATAACTTGTTGACAAGCATGTAATATATTCATCTCCCACTGCTGCATGCGCTGGCACTGAATTAGACGCGAATTTAAAACGAATAAATATGTTGATGAATCAATGAAAAATTTTTGATCTTCAAATGCTGCTGTGCACTGAAAAATGCACTACTTTCCACAACATGTACTCGCACCATATTATTATGCTCTCATTCAGTCACATGATTAATCAGTATCATCGTTCCCTTATAAAAGTTTCTATAGACAGTCCATAGACTGTCTATAGACTTTAGTCTATGAAGTCTATAGACTGTCTATAGACAAATCCTTTAGACTGGTCTATAGACAGTCTATAGATTTATGGCCATACACTTTTAGTAGACTTTTGTCTATAGACAGTCTATAAACAAATGTCTACTGAAAGTCTATAGGTCTATAGGAAGTATATAGACAGTCTATAGACGACCTATAGACTTATGGTCATAGATTTCCTATAGAGCTGTCTATAGACCGTCTATAGACACTTGTCTATAGACGACCTATAGACTTATGGCCATAGACTTCCTGTAGATTACTGTCTACAGACAGTCTACAGACAAAAGTCTACTGGTCCAGTAGACATATGTCTATAGACATTCCATAGGTGTGTGGCGTGGCAGTGCTATAGACCTTTGTCTATAGACAGTCTATAGAGCTCTGTCTACTAAACTATTAGTAGACCATTATCTATAGACTGCCTATAGACTGTCTACAATAATTGAAAAAGGTCACCAGACAGAGTTCACACATGAAACAATCAATATACTTACAAATTTAGTTTATTTCCAAGCTATCCAGGCTGGGAATATGCAATACATGCACCATAAAAATGCACCACAGTAACATAAAAGTTGAAAGTAACAGTCCGGCTAGTTTCCTCAGAAGCATTCTTGTGGCCTGTTGTCTGCAGTAAATCATCCGGGCATGTTCACCTGTACAGCACAAAGAAAAAAAATAATATAAGAGGAACTGAAAAAAAAATTTCCATTCCATCTCTACACATGTGCTTTAGAATGCAAGGCATATCCTGGCTATGCCATTCTAGAAAGGCAGCCTTGATCTTTTGGTTTGGTTTTATGGGGGTCAAAGACCCAAGGCGACACAGGCTACGAGACGCTGAAGTGAAAGGCTGGGGAATAATTTCGGCCACCTGTGCAGAGTACACAGGCCTTTAGCATCTTGCCTCTATTAAAATGCGACCGCCTAGGCCGGAATCGAACCTGCATCTTTCAGGTCGCCACGATAGCCACTGAGCTATCACGAGGGCTCAATCATTTCAGTAAATACACGACAGATTGTAAGTGTCGTCATAAAACATTGTAACAAAGACCCCTAATCCCTGGAGCACTCTAACTCTAAATCCAGTACTGATACTGATTTCTGTATGGCAATACTGTTACAGCGAATACTGACCTCTTTATGGCAACCCTTTTACACTGTTTGTAACAGAAGACTTCGAGCAATTGTGCCACATATCTGCATTGACTCGCAAGGAGCTGTTAAGAATGCCACCTCCATAAAATAGATTCAGTGCACCTTACACAGGGATCCAAAAAGGAGATATTGCAGCATTTATTCTTATAACCGCTATAGAAGAAGCGCTTCAGAGTACCCTGCATGAATTAAGCCTGGTACACCCGGCCAAATTTTTAACTGGCTCGGGTGTTGCATCGCTAAATGCACCTTGTAAAAAAGGTGCCTTTCGGCTACACTGCTGGCATATTCATGCTGTAATTTAACGAGTGAAATCTCATTTCGTGGTTCCTTTTTGTTCATATAATGTTTGAGTGCAGTACTTGCGTGTTTAGATCAACGTTATCAGAAACATTCGTCTGCCACTACGAACAGCTGAAACAAGCGGCATACGCAGCAATGGATCTGGTCCATATGGCCTCATCCTCTGGGTAAAGTACCCCTCCTTTCATGGCGGACAAGTCGTTTACCCAGATTAGTGCAAATGCGCCACCAGAACCATGGCTGCGTATTCCGCTTGTTTCGGCTCTTCGTAGCGGCAGACGACGAATATTTCTGATAACTTTGACCTAAACATGCAAGGCCTCCACTCAAACATTATATTAACAAAAAGAAACTATGAAATGCCATCTCACGCGTCAAATTACAACATGAATATGCCAGCAGTGTAGCCAAAAGGCACCTTTTTACAAGGTGCATTTAGCGATGCAACACCTAAGCCAGTTAAAGATTTGGCCGAGTGTACGTAAGCCGATACCCAAACGGGCACAAGCTATACAAAACCAGCAGGCAGAAGCAACCAGTTCACCACAGATTTGCACCAATAAGCAATAACTTGAAGCACAAAGACGGAACAGCATACTCATACATCTGCGCGCGCTCTTAGAAACAAGCGGGTTGCAGCGCTTCCATGCCGCGCTCATTATTCAGAAAACTAATACAGCACACAGAGGCTGCAGCTGCGCCGTTTCAAAAGCAGTCGCGAGATTGAGACAGCAAATTACTGTCACGATAAAATACCGTCTGAAATTCACTTAGTTTTTCCTTCAAGTGCAGCTCCAACAGCGCAGTAAAGAGGTGTTTCTTCCCTTAAGGCAGCCTAACCCAACGCTGCTAGAAAAATCAGCGAAAGCATTGAACGTGCTCAAAGTAGGAAGTATTTCAATGAAACAATTAACTCCTTCAACAGGCGCAGCTATAATAACACGAGAGCTTCATTTAATTTTAGGCGCAAATAAGCGGCGAGTCACATCGGCGCTTTCGTAACGTAGCAGTCTGGAATCAGAAACACATACTTTGCCTCTCGCGCAAATGGTATTCTAGAAATCTGTGCACGCGTGAGCGGGATTCATGAACGAACCACTCGGAACGAAATGTAAGCCACCTCTTGTCGAGCCGACCTTTACACAGCTTTCAAAATGAAGTGCCCGCAAGCCAGCGGCGGCGGCCAACGGCTCTGATGACAGACACGGACGAATCCATACGTGTGCAACGAAGGGGAGATGGGATGGAGCTCGTGGGTTCTTCGCGGTGTTTGAGCACGCCGGCCATTCGCGCCGGCAACGAATTTTATTCACCCATCACACTACAAGCATTCCTCCAGCGCCGCTTGAATACAACTTTGACAAACGTCTCGCGCTCCAGTCTATAGCGTTACAAGACACCTTTGCTGAAACGTCGCCGTCCACGACGCGCACCGAGTGAGCGTCCATACGTAGCAAGCAATGCACACCTCAAAAAGAACAGCACTCCATGGTCCGGAGAGGCGATAACACAAAGATAAGAAAATAAATGTAATCCCCCACTGAACGAGACTGTATGTAAGTACGTTTTCGGAGGTGCAAAGTAAATTGAGCTCACACGGCGCTAACTAACACACAGTTCCATTTCGGCCGTCATTCACAGGCTAAACGACATTTCTGGCCGCGCATCTACTTTGAAACACGAAAAATCTAGTAGACAGCTTGCGAGGAGCGGCGTATCAAGGGCATCGCACAGACTGCCTTTCCGAGCGTTAGTAAAGACAGCGGGACAGAGATAAGCGGCATTAGTCGAGAACCCGATGGCTTCCGCCTTAGAAACGAAGATAGGCGCACATAATCTGTTCTGCACACACAGCTCTGCTTAGAGTGGTTTAGGAGACCAAATGAATAAAATATAAAAGTGTAGACTTACCGTAAGCGGACGATGAAGCTTGATTTTGAAGAAAACGTAATCCGCGAAACACACGCCAACGCCATTGATGCAGCCATGCACAGTGTCGTTTGCAGCCCGAATGATTTTCCGCCGTCTCGCGGTAAAATGGGTAAAACGTGAAATAGAAACCCATTTCACGGTTGTATCTTTATCGCTCGCACTCTTTCCGTGTGCAGCTTGATCTGATATCCAAGTCCACGGAAGGCAATTGGTTTATAAGCTTAAATTCTTCGCTTGCCCTCTAAAAATCTTATTGTTTTCGTGAAAACAGAACCGAAATCTAACTTCTTGTCGGTATACGCGTCGCATCTCCCACCGAATAGTATGTGGTACAATTCTCAAATAATAATTATAAGGTTGCATAGCATAACGTCTTTTTTGCGTGTGTTCGTGTTTAGAAAACTGATATGCGCCACATCAGCGTGTCATCGGCTCCGAAGCAACAGGTGCAAGGGTAGGA
This sequence comes from Amblyomma mixtum, assembly GCF_055824585.1. Lineage (NCBI taxonomy): Eukaryota > Metazoa > Arthropoda > Arachnida > Ixodida > Ixodidae > Amblyomma > Amblyomma mixtum. The sequence goes on from NC_143021.1 coordinate 92,881,561, forward strand.
ACGAAAAAATACTGGCTTTGTGATTGTTGCGTCGCAGCACTTATTCACGTGAATACAAACTGCAAAGGTAGAAATGGCAGATGTTAATCACACAGAGGACCAGGCTCTTCGAGATTAATCTAACATGTTTCTAAGGGATGGGCGCTTCCTTGAATTCTCACACCCGTATTTCCCCCTTTATTTTCAGGACGTTTTAAAGAGAAATGTAGAACCGTTGATGAAATGTTTCTGATTTCAGCGCGTTAGACAGTAACGATCGAAAGATGGAATGGAATAGTGTAGAGCGATTCCTTTAAGGGAAAGCGTATTCGTTCGACGTAGTACAGTTTGCGGGCGCCCTTACTTCAAGAACGGCTGCGTTTCCTCGGCTTACTTGTTAGCACTAAATATCTAATTGTACTGACAATATACGTCACGGTATAACGAAAAGGAGCTTGTCAAGGCTCCTGAAAACAATATACAGGAGGGTGTTGTAATGGCCTGACGCAATACTTTTTAATTTTCGTAATAGCGCAGGAGGTGGGGGACTCCCGACATAGTTGCGGTCACTAGATGCAGGTCCCCTCAACATGCAGTGCAAAAAGAAATTGACATTGTTCTGGACTTAGTCGAAAGTCAGTGTAAAGAACATTGTTAGATAAAATTACGATTGTTATAGACTGGTCTATAGGCAGTAGACTATCTATAGTGTACAGTCTATAGACGAGAGCAAATTGAGGTAGTTGTAGACTGTAGTCTATAGAGAGTCTATAGACCGTCTATAGACAAAAGGAAATTGAAGCAGCTATAGACCGTAGGCTATAGAGAGTCTATAGACCGTCTATAGACGAAAAGAAATTGAGGCCGCTATAGACCTTGGTCTATAGAGAGTCTATAGACCGTCTATAGACGAAAGGCTATTGTGGCAGCTATAGACCTTAGTCTATAGACCGTCTATAGACGAAAGGAAATTGAAGCAGTTATAGACTTTAGTCTATAGAGAGTCTATAGACAAGAGAAAATTGAGGCAGCTATACACCTTAGTCTATAGCGAGTCTATAGACCGTCTATAGACGAAAGGAAATTGAAGCAGTTATAGACTTTAGTCTATAGACAGTCTATAGACAAAAGGAAATTGACGCGGCTATAGACCTTAGTCTATAGCGAGTCTATAGACCGTCTATAGACGAAAGGAAATTGAAGCAGTTATAGACTTTAGTCTATAGACAAAAGGAAATTGAGGCGGCTATAGACCTTAAGCTATAGCGAGTCTATAGACCGTCTGTAGATGAAAGGAAATGGAGGTAGTTATAGACTTCAGTCTATAGAGAGTCTATAGACCGTCTATAGACAAAAGGAAATTGAGGCAGCTATAGACTTCAGTCTATAAAGTGTCTATAGACAGTCTATAGACAAAAGGAAATTGAGACAGCTATAGACTTCAGTCTATAAAGTGTCTATAGACAGTCTATAGACAAAATGAAATTGAGACAGCTATAGACCTTAGTCTATAGAGAGTCTATAGACAGTCTATAGACGAAAGGAAATTGAGGCAGCTATAGACCTTAGTCTATAGAGAGTCTATAGACCGTCTATAGACAAAAGGAAATTGAAGCAGCTATAGACTTTATTCCATAGATTTTCTATAGACTGTCTATAGACAAAAGGAAAAGTCTATAGGATGGCTATAGAGTCTATAAAAAGTCTATAGAAAGTCTATAGACCATTTTTATAAGGGTTGGGCACCCCATCAGTAGAAAACCTACAATTTCAATACACCTCCAAAACCACCAAGCTAGGACCATTACGCTCACTCCGAACCTAGAAACTAATCTTCCCATTTCTGAAGGGTATCTTGACATTACGAGTGAAATCAAAACTAGGGACGCTTGTGTATTGCTCGAGTACAATCACATGTATCGCAGTCCCTTGCAGTCCCAACCTCAAAGCGGTATTTACTCTGTCCGGATGCAAACACCGATTACAGGAAATGCACTGCAGTTTTTTACAGCTGCATCATTTATAATTATCTTGTCAATATTCGGCACAATATTAGCACATCTGTTGAAACAGCTCTGAAAATGCACCTACTCGGAATATGTTTGCAACCCCAAAACCAAATATATAAAACTTGCATTGCTGTTCTTGAAAATTTGCTAATGTGAATAAAGTTATACTGAAGCTCTGTGCTGCTGTGCTCTTATATGTTCTCATTAGTGCGTTCTTTTCACATGTATTTCCTTACGTTCTCACTTGCCCTAACAACACTGCTGCATGCAGTTTTTAAGAGCAGGTATACATCAGACAGTTCAAATGTAGGGTCTCTTTGCATACTACCACTCCTCTCAATATTCTTCAATGCAAAAGCGTTCCGCGCACTGAAATCGAAACTGGCTTTGAAGCTGTCACGTTGGGCTATGTGAAGTTTGGTTCGGCTTTCGTTTAATGGGGTTTAACGTCCCAAAGCGACTAAGGCTATGAGGGACGCCGTAGTGAAGGTCTCCGGAAATTTCGACCTCCTGGGGTTCTTTAACGTGCACTGATATCGCACAGCACACGGGCTTCTAGAATTTCACCTGCTTCGAAATTCGGCTGCCGCGGCCAGGATCGAACCGGCGTCTTTCGGGCCAGCAGCCGAGCGCCGTAACCACTCAGCCACCGCGGCGGGTCTGGGCTAGGTGAGGTCTCTTGCCTGGGAGATAAGGAGCTTAGGCTTAAATACTTAGGCAATTGATAAGTATAAAGAGCGCAATTGGTCCGGAGTGCAAGCTGACATAACAGAGGAAGTGACACAGACACTGTATGAAGTAAATAAGTGTGGATTTGGTAGAGGGAAGTCACCAGTGAGTGTAGAATGGATATGCAGTTTGGAAGCATGTAGTGGCTTTCTTTGGATAACCCCTAGACTGAAGGTGACTCCTGTGTCATAACTTTTCTTCTCTTCAATTTCACTAATGCAGAATAGCAGGCCAGATAACTATCGCTGAGGCCGAACCCTGTGCATTTTTAAAGAAACAGACCTCAGTGTCTCTGCATGTAAGATAAGTGAGAGGTAAACAACACAATCAAGACATTTAAAACTCCGCACGATGTGCTCAGCAGAGGTATCGGCGCACTTAGTATCTGAACAACGTGATTGTCACCTGACTGGAACAACACGCCTGGACACAGTCGGAGAACTAAGCAAGCTGGTGTCGAACTCAAACGGATTATTGGGCCTACCCGTGGCCGCAAGCAGAACCAACTAGACGGCTGCAATAAAAGCGAGTGTGTCCGACCTTCGCTTTCCGGAGTCCGCAGTTTAAATGCGAACTTTCGAGCTAAGGAGTCTAGAGCACCCAACTAAATACCGAACATGGCAGGAGCTGTCACGAGAGGTCATTATCTGTCCCGAGCGCAGTGGTCGTCTCTCGCCTAGAAAAAACAAGCGATTATTCCGCACAGTCAAGGCGAAAAAAAAGAGAAAAAAAATCAATCATAACTAACCATTGTGGCAATATACCAGCAATTCAAGGAACACTTGCAAAACTTTTCAAAACTAGTTTTTCGGGGTAAAAATATGGTTTTTCCGGTATAGTACTACCGTTGTTGGCAGACACCAGAACACTGGTGAGTTCACCAGAAATCTGGTCACTTTATGTTTAAGAATTAACGTTTTAACCACTGGAGTCAGGCATCTAATTGCAATGAGAAGTTTGTATCCGGTCGTTAGTAATGGCAATATTAGTTTTTACAATTCCGAAACCGCGTGATTATCCTTGGCGCTGGGGCTCAAGAACATTTGGGTACTTGGGTACATCATGCAAAATACATGAACTTTCGAAACGAATGCAGGCAAAGTAACCTTTCCAGTGCATGTCACTAGTTAGCAATGCCAAATTTTGTTTTTTAGAGCCAAGGATAATCGCAATTTTGAAATTCTGAAAACTGATAAGGCATTACTAACGGCCGGCTATAAATATCTATTTGCAACTAGGCGCCTAACTGTTTTAGTTAAAAACTGAATTATTAAAGATTAGTTAACCAGCTTGCTATTTAAGAAGATTCACCGGTTTTGTGGTGTCCGCGAAAGCTAGCAATACTATACCTAAAAAGCCATATTTTTACCCAGAAATCTTTTTTCCGAGATTTTTTGAGAGTCTTCCCAAAACACCTGCTATTCACGCTTGCTGAAGGTCGCGGATTTTTCTCACTTGTAAAAAGCTAGAAAGCTTGCCTAGATATCGAATGGAACCTGTTGCTTCTGTAGAAATAGCCTCGCACAGATTTGATGTAGACGTTATCTGTATTGCAAACGGAGAAATGATTAAATGTTCTAACCTTGTTTCAGGTGTGCGTTCGAGGCAATGTCTTCTCTTCAGGAGTTCCTTTCCAAGTCGCAGATGACGGCCTTGCATTTGCGGTAAAGGCGGCTCTAACATATGGCTGGAATTAAATTCAGTATAAAGCTCTGTGAAAAGCCTCATGTTTCTTTGTACAGTGGTTCCAAAAAAAAAACTGGTCTAGCGCATTTGTAATTGTAAATTGTTGGGGGAAACATCCCGAAACCAGACCTGCGCTGGCCGTTAATGGGATTAAAACCTGAAGGATTTCAGCAATCACTGAAAACAAGTAAAGCAGAAGTGCAGCATATTTCTGGCGATCAGAGTAAAATCCAATTGGAGTTTGCGCCATGCATGTCCCTTTTAATGCTCTGTCTTGTGTGTGCGCAACATTTTCCATAAGTAGGCCACACCACGGTTCATACTTTTAGTGTTCCCCCCCGAGGTGGCTCAGTGGTTAAGGTGCTCGGCTGCTGACCCGAAAGTCGCGGGTTCGATCCCGGCCATGGCGGTTGAAATTTTTTGGAGGAGAAATTGTAGAGGCCCATGTACTGTGCGATGTCAGTGCACGTTCAACAACCCCAGGTGGTCGAAATTTCCGGAGCCCTCCAATACGGCGCCTCTCATAGCCTTAGTCGCTTTGGGACGTTAGACCCCATAAACCAAACCAACGAAACAGTACTTGTGTATTCATTGGGGTGTTAGTTTTCCTTCTGTAAACACTGGAGGATAGTGAGAACCGCCTGATACTCAACTGTGAATGCGGCTTGCTGCAGAGGACGCGAAGGTGCATAAATCTCCGCATATATTTCTAATGCCTTAGACGTGATACAGTCAAATTTTAGAAGCTCTGATATATGCGCTTAACACTTCGGATTTCTGCAATCTTTCTTCTAGTGCCAATATCTTGCCTCGAACGCTCAGAAACGTTCGACGTGCTCCTGCAGAGCCAGCTTTCAGAGTACTCCGACAAAATGCTCGCCGGCTTTTGTAGCCGCTTGCCTGTAATTCTAATCCATCGTTAGTTTTTGCTAGGTGCACTGTGTGGAATACACAACGTCCCAGCGTGAATAACATTCTGATCAAAATAAAATTCTCAAGGGGGAGATGACCTTAACTAGATAACCATGCAAGCTAGTTGGCATGCCCTTAGAAATAATCCTATAGAGAGTCTGTCGACTGCTCATAGACTTTTGTCTATAAAGTTTATGGACTGTCTATAGAGATATCCTAGATAAAAGACTATAGCAATACAAACCAGGCAGTCTATAGATATTCCGTATATTTATGTCCATATACTTTTAGTACACCTTTTATCAATATCTAAGAGCGCAATAGAGTTTATAAGAGCTCAACAGACTGTGTATGGACCTTTTTATCAGTTTGTATCAAGCGTAGTGTAAGAAAGTGGGGTGAAGTGTGTTTGCATGGTGCCCCGGTGGGTCAGGGCATCCCCACAGGGAAAGGAAGAGTGTGGGTGTAAGGGTGCATGTTAGTCACAAAAAAAAAACTACCACACCGTCTTTTGTCTGCGATTTCCAGCGCAATATGTGCTTGCGCCGTGCACTCCAAGCTCCAGTGCGTAGCGAAAATCTCAAAAAAGTTTCCCGCTTTTAAAAGTAACACTTTTTCTAAGCAGAAACGGACGCTGAAGACAAACTTGGAAGGTGTTCTGCAGCTATAGTCAACTGCGTTCACTCTTATCACAAATACGCCACCCTGGCCGAAAACGCAGCTTTTAGAAGCAAAGCAAGACCACAAGCAGAAATACAGGCAGCGCCACTACCAGCCGATTTCGTAAGTAAAATGCAGGCCTCGACGCCGATTTTTGTTGGGGTGATCTCGGAGGCTGTGCTACACAGCCATTCACTTTAAAACGGAGGCAACGCATTGCTTTGGGTAAGGACGGCGCAAGTTTGGATCAGCTGTCGAGAAGAATTCTAAGTTATTTTTCTTGGCGATAGTTACTGCTTTCGCTGCATGAGCAACGTCAGTATAAACATAATTTTCACATAAAACAATAAATGCGCGGAGTTGACATCGGACTCTGTTTTACCTATTTATCGGGCAAGGGACAAGGTGTGTACAAGTATTTGATGCATATTCCTTCTTAGACCTGCAAAGAAGGTATTTTGGTCCCCAAGTGCAACGCTCGTGCTAAAGCTGCGGGGATTGGCCTTTCTTTTCTGGTGACCCCGTTCAGTATATTTCAGTAGAAATAATTTTTCCGCAGTTCTCTGTTTTCTTGTCTCTAAGGCAATGAAAATTTTATTTTTAGTGTAAAAGCGCTATTTGGCACGGACAAAGAAGAAAAGCAGGAGTGAAATCAAAAAGGACGAAACAGGCTGCTGTGTTTGACCCAAGAATTACTCCCCAACTGGCCCAACAATCGCCTTTTCTGAAGTAAATTTTTTTGCCTTGCTGTTCCGGTGCTTTCTGAAAGAAGTCTTTCAAATTCCAGATTTTATGTTTTATTCGAGAAGTTTTGAGCGATATCTAAACAGAACGTTTCCTGAGAGTTGATGCAATATAGTCATTTAACTTTGGGAAGCAGGAATATTAAGTTGGAAGCGGCACCTCTTGGTACGCAGGGTGCCCGCAGAGCAATCCGATTTAAGTTTTCCGCGAACAAATTTGCGTGATATTTTTCGTGTCTCTCTCGTCTTAATATTCGCTTCTTTTTTCCCAGAGGTGCTTTATGCTGCTTATCTTTAAGTGATTCCAAAACGTCGCCGCGATAAGCCTGGGGTCATAATTATTGTTTCAGCTAATTCTTATTAAAACGAAACATTTTTGCGTTGCAGATTCCAGTTTTTCTTCATTGCCTTTGTTTGTTTTTTCATGACACACATGCTAATTTTACCTTACGGATAGAGACGGGGCTTTATGGTGACAGGCACAGAGATCGTTTCAAGGTTTTCTCTCAAGCCTTTCTCTTTTCATAGCTTGCGTTTCCTTAAAAAAGCGAAAAAATTTCAGTTTCACAGAGGAGGGTTTGATTGTTTCCGGCAAAACGTCAACACAATAAACGACTGCAGGGCAGAGGGCCGACACGCAATCTTTGTACAGCTCTGACGCTTTGCTAGAAGGTGATGTGCGCGAGTACAGTATGGTCCACTGTTAAAGGGAACCTCGCGCAGCGTGGCCGCCGCGCTCCGCGAAGGGCCCCCTTTGAGAAGCGGCGAGAATCGGCGACACCAGGCGCAGGCGCAGTAACCGCGGAAGGTGCAGCCAGCCCCGCGTCGTCTGCTACGGCGTTCTTTCGGCCCTTGGCTTGCTGAGGTGGAAGCTCTGGAGCGCGACGGGTGAAGTAAACATAAAAACCGGGTTTTCCTCGCAGCTGCGTAGTGAACGTGCGTTTCAGCAATATATATCTTTTTCATTGCCGAATTCTTAGGCAATTTTTCCGCTATGCAATAGTGGTGCAGGACAGACGTCTATAGTTCTCGTCCACTTTCTGTTCTGAACCCACGAAAGTAAGAAGCTGCGGCGGGGCTATTAGTGCATTTGGTCCACCGCCATCTCGACCTGACTGCTGCCAGACAAGTGAAACCATTGGGAACCGAACAGCGTCTTATCACCGCCGTCTGCTCCTCGGGAAATACGAAATGCCGCATCTTCTCTTTTGCGACCGGGCTGCTTCAGAAATCAACGGCATTCTGGTTATATCCAGCTCAGTTTGCTTTCTGCCTTTATTTTAGTCTTTCATGCGAAAGAAGTTCGAAGAACGACACTCTTGGCGTGTGGCGGCGGGGCTCCGTTTGTCGTTTTGGAGCACCAATACCGCAACCATGTCGGCAATTGATGTTGGGCGACGGACCAAATGCACTAATAGCACCGCCGCAGCTACTTGCTTTCGTGGGTTCAGAACAGAAACTGGACGAGAACTATAGACGTCTGTCCTGCACCACTACTGCATACCGGAAAAATTGCCTAAGAAGAATCGGAAATGAAAAAAAAATATATATTGCTTAAACGCACGTTCACTACGTAGCTGCGAAGAAAACTTCGTTTTTATATTTAGTTAACTCGTCGCGATCCAGAGTTTCCACCTCAGCAAGCCAAGCGCCAAAAGAGCGCCGTAGCAGACGACACGGGGCTGGATCCACCTTCCGCGGTTACTGCGCATGCGCCTGGTGTCGCCGATTCTCGCCGCTTATCGAAAGGGGCGCTTCGCGGAGCGCGGCGGCCACGCTGCGCGAGGTTCCCTTTAACAGTGGACCATGCTGTACATCATGAGCGAACCAGGACAGCTATTAGTGTAAGACATAGCGGGATGCGGTGTGACTGTGAATTTTAGCGTAGCTACTACGGTATTCCACCGCGCACCCTTTGCAACTGAGAAACGCTCACACTCCGCTACTTTTTGCGCCATTCGAAGCATCCAACATAACCACCATGCGCAGAATCAAGACAATAACGTGTGTCGACGCGTCCAGACACTCTTCTATGACATATTCCGTGGTGTTTCTATTCTTTCTGTTACCTTCTTCGTCGCCTCAGCTCTATCCTCTTATGCTCGATGTCATAGCAGCCTCGAAAGCATCACCCGCGAGAATCGTGCTGGTATATCCCACAACGCACACAGATGCCCTCGGCGCCATCGCTCAAAAGTTGCCCATTCCACTGAAATTCGTTAGCTCTTCAGACCACTCCTTACTCTGCGAATTCCTAGGCATTACTTTTCCAACTGTAATGCTCGAATACTGCGGAGTATCATTAAGCGATGTTCTCTAATTTTATCGCCGGCCGATGGTCGCGTTTGTACCCTATTTCTGGGCTTGGCCAAAGGGGAAAACAGCTTCCCTGACAGCTCTATTAGCGCGTTCACAAAGAGTGCGCTGGATCATCGTCGCCGCTTCACACGAAAAAGCAATGCGAATGTTTGTAACCGAGTATTGCCTGGTGGTTAGCGTGCCACAAGTGGACATTAGTGCCTTTTTGGACCACTTTCGCATATGCACCACCAGGCGAACAGCTCTGCCATCAGATTTGTTTGCCCATGAAGGAACTACTACGAGGTTCCCCACGAATGAGCATTATCTGGCCGCACCGTCACTTGAGCGACGCTTTCTGAAATTTGTAATGTACAACCCAGAGGTTTCTGCTCTGGTACACGCATGCACAACCCTGAACAGCACTATTTTCGTTGTAAAATTCGACGGCGTCGCAGCCCTTACTCACAAAAGTGTTGATATGGTCCTTGACCCAGTGGGATGCTCGATCGTTTGGGATGAGCTCATCTTTCTTTACACCCAGTATTCCCCGGGATCGTTGTGTTTCCTTGTTCCTCGAAAACACAAGATTCGCATTACCTTCATTGACACTTGGGATTCAATGATGTGGTCAATATTGGCTCTGACGTCCACAGCAACGATGGTGGCCATGTTTTCTTTCTTGAAGCGCCATCTTCTCTCCTACAGGCGAGAACCTTTCCATCTGTCCCGCCTTCTTTTCTTCATGTTCGGAATTCTTTTGGGGAGGAGTCCTTCTAGGCTAGAAACCAGTCCTCTGGCCTACCGTAATCTTTCTGTTGCATTCTGGACGCTGTGCACGCTGACCCTAGGCACTTACATTCAGTCAAGCATCACGGCTATTCGCAGCGTCATGAGTGTGACAGGCTCGGTAAAATCTTTTACAGAGCTTGAACGCCGTGTTCAAAGAGTCGACCTGTGTCCCTGCATGAACAGTGGCGGGCAAAACGTGCTTATAAAAGCAGGACTGGAAGAAATCCACCGCTTTCACATATCACTCTTTGGAGCCGTACTTGGAGGTCTCGAAGCCAGCTGCCCATATGTATTATCAATGATACACTGCTACCAGAGAACGCTGGAAGAGACGCACGCCGCATTCGACTTGCACAGAAGAACTAGAGGCAGTACTTTCGCTGTGGGGCCTTATTCCTGGTGGAAAATTCTGCACCACGTTCCGTATATCTGCCATGCATGTCCTGAACCAGGTAGGTAAATATTTGTACCAAGCGACTAATGGCGTGGTGCTTTCAGGAGATCTCGCTTTTCCCTCGCGTAGTTTACACCAGGACAGGTATAGTAAAATGATCACTCGGCACGCCACCACTTTAATTGAACATTTGTACTACGACTCCTTCACGTTCGAGCAACACTGAAATGAGCGGTCATTCTGGTTCCAGTGGTGCAGGACATATGTAGAAACCGCCGTGCCGTGGCTGTGGGCGTTGGCGTTAGCATACTGATGAAATCCCGATTGTTAGAGAAGGTCGTGACGTCACACGCTGAGCTGTCGAATGAAAATGGCGAAAACTGCCCTGTAATTGAGATTATGACATCATAGTATGACTGACATGACATTATGACATGTAAAGGTGTAACATAAATTTATTATGTTGAAAATATTGGGGTAATTATTGGGAATCGAACGCATACGCTTCGGTTGAGATCCAGACAGGCTACTACTAGCACATTGAGGCACACTCATTTCACCTGGTTAAAAGCGCATCTTTTGCGTCTCGTGGTTTATCACGCGGTCTAATATGCCTACCCATATATGCTAATGAGTGTGTAATCATAAAGTCGTACTAAGTAGAAAAAAGAAGCGGCGAATATCAAATAGCGCCATCGCGCTATACCCTTAAGGCCGAGCTCAACTCTCTTAATTTTTATCATCAATGACTAAGGTTGCGTATATAAGGGAAATGTTTGCTAGATGGGTATGTAGAGCCAACGGCCAAATAAGTCGGGGAACGCGATATGAGACCAAAATCAGATAAGACTGCATCGCCGCGCCGCCTGACATCGCACTTCTGGGGTAGAGACATCGCAGTGCGCATGCGCGAGCTTTCATGCTCGCACAAGTATCTTTTTTCTCGTTACATTTGAGTAGCTATTTATAGAAAGTGTTTAGCTGTACGGGTCACTTTTGGAATCCTCACGCTCGCACTTCGGCGAGCTTATGTGGCAAGGGTTTAGCGAATCGCAAGCGTGACGTAGTGAATAAAGAAAGTGACCCCTACCGCCAAACGCTGCAGATAAGCAGCTACTCAAATGCAAGCACGAAAAAATGTAGGGCTGAGAGCGTGAAAGGACGCGGATGTGCACTGCAATGTCTCGACGCCAGAAGTGCGTCGTCAGATGGCGTGTCGATGCAATTTTCTGATTACGGCCGCCTGTCGCGTGCCCCGACTTATTTTGCCGCCGGTTGTACACAGCCTCTCGAAATGAATCTGTAATTCCAAAATTGGCGTACTCGAAAATGAAAAGCTTCCTTCTGTCGAAAATCCAATTGCTGAAAGGAGCTGACTCAGAATACGTGATGATTTCTGTTCATCAGTTCAAAATGCAGGAGAGCACCTTCTAAGTTTCGCATTTCTGACTTAGTTGCATGCACTCTAAGCTACAAGGCTCTGTTCACCTGGTCTAAACGATATGCTTTCAATGAATCATGTAACTCTCTACAGCAAAGTGAATAGCCATAATCCCGTCGTACAAAAAGAAAGAGTAAGCCATCGCGTACTGTGGAAACAACGCTAATTCACTCCTGCGTTTATTTTATAAATATGTCTACACCCGCACTTCGTTGTTGCCTCAGGAATCGCCTCCTCATTATTCACGACACTTATATAATTATAACAGTTTCAACAGCATATACGGAAAACTCAGAGATTGAGTCAATATGCATTGCCTCCAAGAATTAGGCTTTATAATTATCGTTCTTATAACATATCTTTTTCTCCTCATGAACAGTTTAAAAAGAACCTCTATCTGCACTTATCTCTTTAGTATTGTTGTAAATATTTCCTGTTGTACTACCTTTCCAGGTGTTCTTGATTATCACTTTCTGGCATCTGCGTGGTTGATTTTAGTTGGCTTTTATTATTATTTTCAACTTTTGGGCTCAAATGTTACTTTTTTATTTTACTGCGCTCTTGGACGAACTTTGTACTCATTTCGTGTATTTCGCCCTTACCGCGACTTCATTACCGTTTGTTTGAGATTTTAATTTTCGTTCGTTTCTTTTATCTGGTATTCTCCCCTCATACAGTGCTCATGGGGCCTTGAGGCACAAGTAGATAAATAAAAGATCTTTTCTTTTCTATGTTTACTCACATACGTAGTTTTTTTTTTTGGATGTCTGAACTTGAATCTAATCTCATATATCCACAGCCAACAGTCTTCTCAATCTAACAGACACATGGGAAAACAATTACGTCACTGCATTGACTTAAACGTTCATCACAATAATCGAAGAGGTTCAACGGGGGGTTCAGGGCACGGCATTTTTATTGCTCCTGAGAAAATTTCTTGCTCCGGTGTTAACATTAATGCAGCGCTTGAAGTAGTGCGGTTACTATGTCTGCGCGTCGCCAATAACATAGCTGTTAGGCGTTTGTTAAAGGCTGTTTAGTGCTGCTCCTGAATTCTGTCACCAGCTTACAAAACCTTCGGCGTCCTGTAATATAACCTGCACGACACCTCGTCGCTTGTAAAACTGGATCTGTATAAAATCACTTCAGCGGCCAGCGTAGGTGACCTGATCGCGTCACCGCTGGTTCGAATCCCGCTCGCGGCATATTCAGTCCTTTCGTTTCACACCCCCGACAGGGCGTGACCTCTCAATGGTGTCGACCGAACAGCAAATATTATGAGAGGCGCAGGACGACGCCATACTTTCTCCGTGTGACTCTTGTAATATCGCGTTATTAGGAAACAATTTTACCGCGAGAGCGTTAAGGGCTCTCTTGCGGAGAAATCCGGTGCCGGCGTTGTCGACGTTGCGAGCGAAAAACCACGGCACGGCTGTGGCATGTAGTCCCCAAAGAACAACGTAAGAAGCAGGTGAGCCGCCTGCGTCACGTGACCTTGCGACGTCACCCCAACCTGCCCACCATGGCAGGTGGCAGTTAAACTAAAGATTGGTCACTCGGCAAGAGCGACCTGAGCCGCACAAGGTCCACCGCTGAGAGCCCTGTCCATCGCAGTGCAGTGGCGCATCGCTTAACCGTTGCAGCACTGCGTCAGGAGGGGTATTATGGTTTAGGGGGATTTCACGTTCCAAAGCTGAAGAGCCGAAGCTGAAGAGCCGAAGTGATGTTCTGAGGGGTGGGTGCACTCGGAGTCCCGAGGTGAAGGAAAACAATGGAAGATTTGTGAAAGAAAGATGAGCAGGTGTATTTCTGCCTCTGCACCGCACGCTAGACGACAGTCGATAATTTTTCGCTGGCACTTCTGGTGTGGCGGTCGTAGTCATATGAGATGAAGTGGGTCGCACGGTTGTTGGACGGCTTGTAGACTGTGAAACAGGTAAGCTTGATGTGGTTTCAAAATTGGGGAGGCAAATTCTAGTTTAGTCCGCACGAAACGTTGGAAGGCCAGGCTATGGTTGTCAGAACGGGAGAAACTCTGTTTCCATCCGATAAACCAGAGTGATTTTGAAGTCTCCGCTGCAAGTTTCACGATGAGCTGGGACAACGCTTGGTTGTCGACGGTGTGGAATCAAACATACTGGCGCGATTCGACATGGGAATCAGTTGTATATTTCAACGAATATGCGTACCTGACGTCAGTGTGCTAGCGTGTTACCTGCATGTATTTGCAGTCAGACACGCTGAGCTTCATGAGAGATGTGAAATACTAGTATTCGATTTAGTAAAGCTGAGATCTGGGCGAGTTGGTATGCATTCATACTGGTGAACAGCCCAAAAAGGCGGGACAACGACAAGACAAGAGCTGACTATCAACTGGGTTTATTGAAGGACGGAAGGGTATATATACGAAAACATAACACAAAGAAGTAAGAAGATAGTGTGAACAGGGCCGTGAAAATCAAAAACTATGTCACATGGGAACTGATGTATGCTAATTCCTTGTTGCTAAGTGTCACGGAAGGATTGCTGATGCATTCGTCACCTTGCCTGTGGATGTGATGCGCTTCCATTATTTCGCGCGTGAGCTTATCTTTATGGCGGAACAGAACTTCGGTTTTCTTGTACTCAGGTGCGCACTTGCACTTTTTGCAGCGGAACTTTGTGCGCGGAAGCCCGCCATTTTGTTCCGATTTCCTTTCTTGCTCCCTTTCATGTTGGCATTTGCACTTTTCACAATGAGTGGCAACATGGCTAACAGGGTCACTTTTCCTTGTGTTTTCATGCTCCATGAGCCTTTTGTTTAAGCATCTGCCGGTCTGCCCGACGTAAACAGCACCGCAAGAGAAGGGAATTTTGTACACCACGTTTTCTGCACATGGTACAGAGGGTGAAACATGGCGCACCTGGCAGCCTTTCTTCTTTTCTTCCTTTGCCTGTGCAACCTGCTTGCACATGGAGCTCAGTTTGTGGGGAGCAGAAAACAAGATATATCCGTTTCGTGCCTGAAATCTGCTCTCAAAAAGTCGTGCCATGAGAAGACTGCTGATAGCATTACAATGCAGGTCTGCAGGTTACGCGCAAATGGTTATCCGGATGAAATTATTTCCAGGGCTTCCGAAAAGCTGATAAAATTTGTAAAAAATGGCCGACCCAATGAAGGCAAGAAGGTAAAAAGACCAGCGGTGGTTCCTTACACGCACGGCTTGTTTCACGGTCTCAAGAAGGTTGCCGGCAGGTATGATGTCGACGTTGTTTTCTGAGCCACCACGGTGGGGTACGGTGTGCAGGCACAAATGCTGTCCAGGTGTCCAGACGGATGACGTCATTCTGAAGTGTAAAATCATAATATATTTGAAGGTCGGTGAAGTTTTGTAAAAGTTGGATTTTGCGACAGTAATCGCATCGGAAGCCAGAAACAGGGAGTTCGAATCAAGATGAGATGCCGTTGGTGAACATACAGCGTGTTCAAAATTACACTATAATTTTCTTTTATTGTGAAACGCTGTATGCTAATGCCTCTTTCGCACTTTGGTAATGCCACCAGGTGTGCACAAACAGGGGTAAAATTTCGCCCTGAAAATGCAAGAATTAACTAGGTTTGGTTTATGGGGTTTAACGTCCCAAAGCGACTAAGGCTAGGAAAGACGCCGTAGTGGAGGGCGCCGGAAATTTCGACCACCTGGGGTTCTTTAACGTGCACTGACATCGCACAGTACACGGGCCTCTAGAATTTCTCCTCCAAAGAAATTCTAGCCGCCGCGACCGGGATCGAACCCGCGTCTTTTGGGTCAGCAGCCGAGCACCATAACCACTGAGCCACCGCGGCGGCACAAGAATTAACTACAATTTATTATTTAACTATATATTGGCTGAAGCTAGCATGCATATTTAAAATGAGAACTTGGAGGCAGTTGCTTTTAAGGGCTAGTCTGTTTTGAAGAATCTTGGTAACGCTCATATGCCCTGAAATACGCACGTCTAAAATTTCAACCCAGTTGGTCTACCCATGCGACAGAGCGGCCGTCGGTGTGTCGCACCTTTCTCGTGAGACACAACTGTTGCGTATGGCGCTCCGACTTGCAAGAGTGTGCAGCGAGCGGCGACGCGGATGACTTTTCGTTCTGATCCAGTGCTTTCTTTTTTGGCGATCGAAACCTATGAATCACTGTGCTGTTGGTGGATTAGAGCCAGTGATGCCTTTATAACTTAGCGACTGGGCTTGGTGCAGCGGTATAAACAATAATGAGATAAAATGGGCCATGCGATGCTTTCTTGTGTGATTTTTTCTTTCTTATTGCGAAGCGTTGCTGAGCCAGTAAAAATGAAAGCGGTTTCATCAGAGGTGAGCTCTGTTTGACGTGCGAAGGCGAATGGTTTCACATATTAGCCCCCGGTTTAGCTCTATGCTAATGTTTAGAAATGGAGTTATAAAACTAGGTAATTCTATAGCTCCACTTCAACACGAAACGGTACACGAAATGCTACCCCAAAATCGTCTGACTTGACGAGATGAGTCAATGTCTTAACAAACCATAAAGCAGCCATGTATAGCAATGCTTGACTTGCTTTGGTCCCCATAAAAATGATAGGCTAGGCCACATGGAGGGACACCTGTGAAATCGGTGTTCACAACTACAAGTGCTTTCGCAATGATATGGGGCACGCGCACAGCGACAAGCGAAGGCGACCACTGTTAGCACTTTTTCAGCCAGGTTATTCGGCGCACCCGTCTGATTTGAGGCCCCTTCATTCTCTTCATCTGAGAAACTGTTGGAAAATTGAAGAACAAATGTGAGGTGATGTGCATTTTTGTGTGATATGAGTGACGAGTATTTCTATTTTGACAACAGTGGTTTAAGAGACGGGCATCAATTTCTAGCGAGCGCTGGCGACTTGGGGCTTTTTACTTTGTGCGGCCTTTGCGAGCGACTGCTGCAGCTATCCCCATGTACTGAAAGAAGCAGAACCCGCTTTGAAGCCTTCTTCGTTGGAAAGTGGCTAGGTCAAAATATTCGACACCAGAAAAGGTAAATGCCGTGCTGTAGATGGCAAGAAATGAATGGGGCCGCCTCATTGGCAATGAGCCTACGCGCATCTCGCCATCAAAATCGGCGGGTTCCAACTAAGCCGATGTTTTACAGCATTTTCAGATGTTTTTGCAAAACAGGCTAATTTTAACAGAAAAGACAGCCAAAGAAGAATATTATTAATGAGGACATCAAAATTAATGTTCTTGCCTGTGTCAGAGCAATGCCAAATGCAAGTGTCATGGAGATTTCTGAACGATGAACAATATGTGTCGGTTCACATCATTGACAACATTGTTCACATCACAGATTATGTTATTTTCAAAGAAAAAATAAGTAGCATTTTGTTCTGAAGTGTGCTTTTTCCTGAAGTGTGTTCTGTAGTGTGTTTCTCAACTTAGTTTTTCAATTTAGTTCTATTTTCTGGTTGGATGTTTGTTACTTGTATAACGATGTTAAAATAACCATGTTCTACCTGCTTCTTTTTCCCACCCCAGTTATGTAACCCCCCTCACATAATACTCCAGTCGGAGCCCGTGAGGTATTTGAAGAAATAAATAAATAAACAGAGTTCAATGTCTTAAAAAAGCACCGCTATCATACTTGCAACATCATCCTTCATCAGGTCCGAAGTGTGCTGATTTTCAGAAACTAGTAGTATTCAGAAATTTGATCTCCATAAAACATGAGCAAGATGAGAATTTCCTACAAAAAGTACAGTGGACTGACGAGGCTAGATTTTGCAGCAACGGAGCAGTGAACATTAATAAGGCTCACCACTGATCCTACGAAGAACCTCACTGCCTACATAATCCCAACCACCGAATCTGCTGAAGTGTAAATAATTATTGTGGCATACTTAACGCTAGAATATTTGCCATAGTTCGAAGACAACCTGAACGTAAAGAAACATGTGTTCGACATTCTTGCTGGAGTCGTCGACGATTTCACCTCCAGCCTCTCTCTTGGGGAACTACGGCAACTGTGGTTCCAGCATGACGGATGCCAAGCGCATTTCTCTTGTACTGCAAAAAACTGGTGAAATAGAAACTTCCCTTCGCAGTGGATTGGACAAGAAGGAGAAACATTTTGGTCACCCAGATCTCCTAACTTCTCTCCAAAAGAGTTCTTCCTGCGGGGCCACGTGGGAAATCAAGTTTACGTCGTGGACTGCGCTGATATCAGCGATATGAAGAACAACATTGTTTCCACCTGCAGGTTCGTCGGCCCAGAACTACTCTGTAGAATTTTAAGCTCGGTGCGAGAGCGGCTCATGTGCTGTGTTACTGTGGCAGCAAGCATTACTAACATATTTATCCGTGAGAGCTTCTCCAAAAGTTCTCATTGAAAGTAAGTCCCAACAAGCACTGCAACTCGTGAAATCTCTGACGAAAATTTGTGCTCTAATTATGAAATGTTTGTAAGTAAACCTTGGACTGGCGCTACTCTTTTCGTATGCTTTTTATTTCCCCTCCGCCAGAGTAATGGCGGATTTGAAGAGGCAGGTGAATAAATACATTTTGAACACTGAATTGAACTACTTTTGGTCTCTCTGATGAGCGCTTGCAAAGGTGGTTTCACTTAAAGAAAAAACGGCGCAATAGAGAATGCTAGTTCAACAAATGCTTTCCCAGTCAAAGAGCATGCAAAGTTGTCAGGTTACTTTTCCGCATGTGCCCAACGACCCCGATATTTATGAGCTCATAATTATTGACTCTAGAAATCTGTAACTCACGAGGAAAAATGCCAGCATTAAAACAAAGATTGAAGATATAAGTTAAAGGTCTGGCAATAATGTCCGCGACAATTTTCACTGGTCGAACTTGGATATCAAAAACATCAAGAGAAGTAGTGTTTTTTAATTTCAAAATTACTGTTTGAACCTCAGATTCTGTTACAGGGTTTGAAAAATTGATTGCGCACATTTATTAGTCACGTAGTGTGCATTGTCATGAACGACTAATGAAAAAGGCAGATTGACTAAGTAGTCATTCAAAGTACTTGCCAGTTCCCTTCCAGTTACAATTTTTCCATCAATATTTAGCTCAATGACTGGAATTTGGCACTTTCCGGTTCCGAAGAGTGTATTTATCTTTTTCCATGTTGCTGCTGTGTCCGAACCTGTCATAAATACATTATTAAAGTATTTTGTCCTGGCACGCTTAATTTCCTTGTTAAGTCGATTACGGTACTGTTTGAATTCTTTTAATAGCTCAGGATCATGCTCTGTAAGAAATTTAGAGTACATAGAGTACTTAACTTTAATTTTCGTCAGCAGAAGAGCTTTATTAATCCACGGCTTTCTAATTTTTTGTGGCTTTTTGTATTCTTTCTTCGGAAAAAGCTTTGCGTATATTACTGTGAAGAGTGAAAGATATCTGTCAAAGGAATCATTAGGATCATCCGTGCTAAATACAGTACTCCAGGACAAGTTTAATATTTCCTCCCGAAAACTTTCGAGCTCTTGAGGTGAAATACTTTGCACGAACATTGGAGATTTAGATTCATCACAGTGATCCAGAATAGTCATGAATATTGGAAGGTGGTCACTGAGATCACAGGACAATACTCCAGTTTATGTATTGGCGGTGGTTGAGCTAGTAAGAAAGATATAAATTAATGTTGCAGATTCAGCAGTTGCCCTCGTAGGGCATACTAATAGCGTTCATTAGGCCGAAACTTTCGAAAATACATTTTGTTTCATTTGCCATTGGTGAATCTACGAGCATATCTATATTAATATCATCGCCACAGACTACTTTTAATTTATTACTTCTGCTGTACTCAAAAATACACTCCAGGTGCTTGAGGAAGTTAGGAATACTAGAGCTTGGAGGACGGTAAACTACCGAGACAAGATAACCGTTCAAATAAACAGATAGTACTTCACAGT
>NC_143021.1:96263623-96266123 GCF_055824585.1 Amblyomma mixtum
GCTCAACCAGTTGGGAGCTCATCAATAGTCCACAGTCCTCAACCCGAAGGGAGGCTTACTGTTGGGACAGTATTAGGTCACTCAAGACAGAGTGTGTTGTCATTCGGGCCCGTAAGTGGACCCCTCAACCCGTAGGGAGCCGTTGTCGTAAGGCCACCGGTGGACCGCTCAACCCGTAGGGAGCTATTATGTCTAAGGCCCACATGTGGGCTGCTCAACCGCGAGGGAGCCAAAATGTTGATGGAACCATTCCCTCATATGATTCAGGGCTCATATTGGAATGGTAGAGTTCACACGGAGCATTGGCTTTATTCCCCCCTCCGTCCGGAGACGAAATCGTAGGTTAGTGATTTTTGTTTGTTTATACTAAGAGGATTTTTTCATTTACAAGTGCAGTCATTTCTTCCATTATCTTTAATGCCTTTTTATTTTTGATTAATTCTGTTTTATTACTTGCACTGTTATTGGATAGAACATGATTTAATTTAGTCCTTAATTGCTTCGTTGTTTCGCAATCTGTGATGAAATGATCAAATGATTCTGGATCTCTTCCGCACGGACATTTCTGATTTCCAATATTAAATCTGTTTAAGTAAAATGAAAATCGTCCGTGTCCACTAATTGCCTGTGTCAATAAGTGATTCGTAGGAAAATGGTTTGGAATACTTTTAACAGATTTGATCCATTGATATGTATATGTCTCTTTTCCAAATTTTTGCCAATATATTTCCCATTTTTGTTGTGCTTCTTTATATAATTCCGTTTTAACGAATCTTTTTGTAATTGGTACCACTACCTCTATTCCCTGTGTTCTCGCCTTATTAGCTAGATGATCTGCTATCTCATTACCTATGATACCCCTATGTGCTCTCACATAGGTGAATGTAATCTTATGGTGACTGTGATCATTAACTAGGGTCCTAATTTCCTCAATGAATATGTTGGTATTATAAGGATTATTCAGTCCTTGTAGTGTTGACAGACTGTCAGTAAGGATCTGATAATGGCGACTCATGCCCTGGATACTTATTACGTACCGTACTGCTTCTTTAATAGCAGTAACCTCTGCTATGAAATTATTGGCATGTTTTGGCAGTTTGAATTGTTGGGAATATACTACTTCTCCTTTATTGTCGTATACCACGAAGGCCGCCCCCACTGTTAGTTCTGTCTCGGAGCCGTCAGTGAAAATTTGATAGTCTGAGCGTTCAATTTGTTTGCCAAATGGTATTTTTTGTCTTTTTGCTGGATGGACTATCCACTTATCCAGTCTTTGCGCAATTTCTTCTCCCTTAAAAATGTTGTTCTCCCAATCAAAATCTTTTTTATTATTAATAATGTCATATAGTTGATTTTCCTTCTCTATCATTAAATGAATTGGTAACACATTGCACAGTATGTTTAATGCTACATTTGGTGTTGTCCTATAGGCTTTACAAATTTTCAATAGTGGTAATCTCTGAATACTCTTTAATTTCCTAATCATATGAGAATGTTGTGTATACCACACTGGGGATGCATAGACAATTATTCTTTCAATCGCTCTTTTGTATATCTGGCGTAGTTGTTGTGGGGCCATTCCCCAATTTTTCCCCGTAAATTTTGATAAACGTAATGTTAATGAGGTGACTTTCTCTTGCACTCGTTTTAGGTGCGGTAAAAATGACAAGCTTTCATCAAAAACAACTCCCAGGATTCTCATTTCCTTAACTCTTTGAATACTAACATTATTTAATTTAACTTGAGGTGGTCTTTTCTGGTAGTTCCTTTTACCTATTAATAAGTATTGACACTTATTGTAATTAAATTCAAGGCGGTTGTCTTGCGCCCATTTTGCGGTTTGTTTAAGGGCCTCTTCACAATTTCGTTCCATTTCCAAACGCGACTTCCCACTTACTGTTATAGTAATGTCGTCTGCAAACGCTTGTATTTCAACGTTCGTTGTTTTATCTTGAGCTAATAGTTCTGCTATGATTAGATTCCAAAGTAATGGACTTAATGGGGAGCCCTGTGGGGATCCCTTTTTAAGGTCATATTGCAAGTTAATACTCTGAGTTTCATACTTTATTGTTCTGTTCCTTAATGTATCTAGAATTAGCTCCTTAATATTATCAGGAAATTTAAGTTTTTCAAGTATAGGTTTTATGTTATCTTCATTGATTTGGTTAAATGCATTTTTTATATCCAATGATATAATTAGAGTTTTCTTAAAGCTTTCTGTCTCTCTTTTAATAATTTCTTTAATGTGTGTTAATGCCATTGTTGCCGAGGTTTTATGTTTAAACCCATACTGTCTTAGTGGTAGAAGGTTGTTGCTAGTTAAAAAGTAATATGCTCTATTATTCAGTAATTTCTCTAGTACTTTTCCGAATATGGAATTTATAGCTATAGGTCTAAACGAGCCAGTACCGATGCTTAAGTTCTCTCTGTTTTTTGGAATTAATATTATTTTTGATATTTTCCAACTCTCCGGAATGATTCCTAATCTAAGTGCCGAGTT
>NC_143021.1:96271123-96351123 GCF_055824585.1 Amblyomma mixtum
GCGCCTCTGCGCTTTGCCGAACTGTGCTGCGCACACCGCGCTCGCGCCCGTCACCTCCCTGCACCCCGCGCGAGGTATCCCTTTTTCTCGCGCGGGCTTGCCCGGAACAGGGCGTTCCCGTCTCTGCGCTTCTCGCAGCAGTTCGGCTACTTCTCCGCGGGCCAGCAGGCAGCGCTTCGCCGCCCGTCCAAACAGCCTCGTCTCCCGTCGGACCGCTCTTTCCCTGCAGGTAATCCCTTCCTGCGGCGGTCGCTTTCTGAGGCGTGACGCTCTACGGCTAGCAGCCGCCGGCCCGCGTTACGTCAGCGCAGGGCGACCCGACTCTGCCGCTTTGCGCGCGGCTGAAGGGTTCGACCCGCTCTCCTCCTCATTCGCAAAGTCTTTCGAGGGATCTTCGGCGTTCCGTACAGAGCCGTCCTCTTTGCCGACACGGTCAAAACGAGTCGCCGGCCGCGCCATCCCCGGGCGCCGGCGCCTCTCTTGATATATGATCCGACCCTCAGACAGACGAACCCAAGGGAAGACCCAAGGGCGCAATGTGCGTTCGAAGAATCAGTGCTCAGTGTGTCCTGCAATTCACACCAAGTCTCGCAGCTGGCTGCGTTCTTCATCGACCCGAGAACCGAGTGATCCACCGCTTAGAGTCGTGCGTTTGGTTTGTTCAAATCCGTACAGTACAACCAGGGTTTTAGGCACCGGGCTTTTCCCCTGGTCTCCAGTCGCAGTTTCGACCGACGTCTTTCGCGCCTCGCAGCCGTCCGTTCGGCATGCTGCGCGTGCCTCAAAGCCAAAGCGAGCAAAGTCTCTCGAAGCTTTTGTGCGATAATGGCTTGCGCGTCACTAATAGGATGACGAGGCATTTGGCAACCACTAAGGCAGAAGTGCTGAGCCGACGTGTGACGCTCCAATTCCGGTCTTCATCAGAGGTGGGTCTTCTTGTGCCTTCTTGGGCACGCCCGCTCCGCCCGCACGGGCCTGACCGCAGAACACCTCGAAGCACCGGCGTTTGCTAGAAATATACATTCTTGGAGCTCTGTGCCACCGTCCTCACGCACCTTTCTGCGATCTGCAGCGACGCTACCCCCGGACTCCAGCAGCGGTTTTTTTTGTTGCTGTTCACACTCAACTGCTGTTCACATCTTTCAAGGCGAGTCATCACCGCCTACCGCTGCTGCACCCTTTTGTAGGGGAGGGGGTTTTCCCAACGCCCCCCGGTCCGGTCGCCCCCGGGTGCGCCATCGTGCTGCTCCCTACTCGACCATTTCGCCACATCATTGCTTCGCAAGGAGACAGGCACCGCCTAGCCGTGGCTACGCAGCGCGTACTTGGAACAAGCCGCAAAGCGGACGTTCATCAGTCTACTCCCGCAATAGGAGCCCACCGGCCACAGTGCCATGGACGGCGTTTCGGTAGCGCACCGACAGACTACTCGAAGGCTGGGAAGGACGAAGCAGCAAGAGAACCCGGCTGCCGCGAATGCGTTCAAAGTGCGGGATTATAATCCCTCGTCCTTTTCGGTCCCGGTGCCTCCTTTCGCGCCGTCGGCGCGGCGTCAGACTCCGCGCCCGCAGTGCGAGACCTTTCGCGCGCGGCCGTTCCCTGGGCCGCGCGCGTCCCGCCGCGTGCGCGTCCCGCAGAAGCGCAGTTTCCCAGCCAGCGAGCCGCGGTTCCTCTCGTACTTCGCAGCAGCCGCCGCCGTTCCCTTGGCAGCGGGCAGGCCTTTCCCTTGGCCCGCCTACCGACTCGTGGTCGCAACACGACAAAGCCAGCGAGCAGCGTTTCCTTTCGTACTTCGCAGCAGCCGCCGCCGTTCCCTTGGCAGCGGGCAGGCTTTTCCCTCGGCCTGCCTACCGGCTCTGTTTGCGCCTCTTCGACGGTTGTCGACAACCGAAAGCCCACCATGAGTGGTGCGTTACGCCGTTCAAACCTGCGGATACAGCCCGTCCGACTTTCCCTTGGTGACGGAGCTCCGCTGGGCGCAACATTTTGTGCAGAGAAGCGGCTTCAGAATCTCGCAACTCCGCGGTTGAGGCCTTCCCCCGCTTATAAGTGGGGGCGGCGCCGGGTGTGACAAGCACAATCCGGTAATGATCCTTCCGCAGGTTCACCTACGGAAACCTTGTTACGACTTTTACTTCCTCTAAATGATTAAGTTTGGTCATCTTTCCAACAGACCGGCGCAACCGAAAGGCCGCGCCGGACATCGGTCCGAAGACCTCACTAAATCATTCAATCGGTAGTAGCGACGGGCGGTGTGTACAAAGGGCAGGGACGTAATCAACGCGAGCTTATGACTCGCGCTTACTGGGAATTCCTCGTTCAAGGGGAACAATTGCAAGCCCCTATCCCAATCACGAAAGAAGTTCCACGGGTTACCCAGTCTTTTCAGACAGGGATAAAGACACGCTGCTTCCTTCAGTGTAGCGCGCGTGCGGCCCCGGACATCTAAGGGCATCACAGACCTGTTATTGCTCTGTTTCGTGCGGCTAGGAGCCGCTTGTCCCTCTAAGAAGGTTGTAAGGTGCTGGGAACCCCGCACCTATTTAATAGGCTAGAGTCTCGTTCGTTATCGGAATTAACCAGACAAATCGCTCCACCAACTAAGAACGGCCATGCACCACCATCCACCGAATCAAGAAAGAGCTCTCAATCTGTCAATCCTCCCAGTGTCCGGGCCGGGTAAGTTTTCCCGTGTTGAGTCAAATTAAGCCGCAGGCTCCACTCCTGGTGGTGCCCTTCCGTCAATTCCTTTAAGTTTCAGCTTTGCAACCATACTTCCCCCGGAACCCAAATACTTTGGTTTCCCGGAAGCTGCCCGCCGAGTCATTTGAGTAACTCAGGCGGATCGCTGGTTGGCATCGTTTATGGTCAGAACTAGGGCGGTATCTGATCGCCTTCGAACCTCTGACTTTCGTTCTTGATCAAAGAAAACATTCTTGGCAAATGCTTTCGCAGTAGTTCGTCTTGCGACGGTCCAAGAATTTCACCTCTAGCGCCGCAATACGAATGCCCCCGTCTGTCCCTCTTAATCATTACCCCGTATTCCAAAAACCAACAGAACAGAAACGGGGTCTTGTTCTATTATTCCATGCAAGTTTATTCAGGCGACTCGCCTGCGTTGAGCACTCTAATTTTTTCAAAGTAAAAGCGCAGGCCACCTCGAGACGCACCAATGAAGGGCACCAAGAGAGGACCGGCATGATGTTCAGTCCGAGCCGTCGCATCGGGTAGATGCACTACTCGTCTGGAACTGAGATCCAACTACGAGCTTTTTAACCGCAGCAGCTTTAGTATACGCTATTGGAGCTGGAATTACCGCGGCTGCTGGCACCAGACTTGCCCTCCAATTGATCCTCGTTAAAGGATTTAGACTGTACTCATTTCAATTACGGGGCCTCAAAAGAGTCCCGTATTGTTATTTTTCGTCACTACCTCCCCGTGCCGGGAGTGGGTAATTTGCGCGCCTGCTGCCTTCCTTGGATGTGGTAGCCGTTTCTCAGGCTCCCTCTCCGGAATCGAACCCTGATTCTCCGTTACCCGTAACAACCATGGTAGGCAAGTAACCTACCATCGAAAGTTTATAAGGCAGACACTTGAAAGAAACGTCGCCGGCTCATGGCCATGCGATCAGCACAAAGTTATCCAGAGTCACCACAGAGTACGGGCAGAGCCCGATGGGTCTTGGTCTAATAAAAGCGCCCGTCAGCCAAAGGCCTTCAGGCTCAATGCATGTATTAGCTCTAGAATTGCCACAGTTGTCCAAGTAGAAAGAAACGATCTAAGGAACCATAACTGATTTAATGAGCCATTCGCGGTTTCGCCTTATTTCGGCATGTACTTAGACATGCATGGCTTAATCTTTGAGACAAGCATATGATTACTGGCAGGATCAACCAGGTATGATGCATAGGCATTCCCTTTTCGCCCCAGAAGGGTGCCTCGTCGCCGCCGATAGGGCCGCCATAAACCCCCAGCGCGCGACGCATCTTTTTCGCGGCAGCTTGCACTGCCCGTGCATCGTTCGAGCTCGCTGCGGCATCCGACCCGTAGGTACGGCAATCGCCACGCGGCAAGAAAGCACGTGTGCCTTTAGGCAAAGCATTTGTAACGCGCCCACCAGTGCGCACATCGGCCTCTAGGGCCGCAGCATTAGGCAACTGGACGGCGCTTGCTGCGTAGCCGAGACGGCCAAGCCGCCAGACGACGGGACACGCCCGCGTCTTCGGCGCGCTCGCACGGAATCGAGTCCGGGTAGCACGGAACACACCTCGTAAAACGTGGAAACAGCGTCGTCCGACAACCAGCCCCTATCGCAGACGCGGATGAGGCTGCAGACGAATGCCGTGGGGTCCGAGGGACGGGGACACGCTGGGCACGAGGCCGCATATCAGACCCGGTCACGGCGCGCACACGCGGGCGCGCGCCGCCGACTGCTCCACTGGGACCCCCATATAATAGCAGCGATAAGTACCCAGACCTCCGTGGGTGAGTAAATCGCCGTACTCGTGCCACTTTCGCCGCAAGGGCCGCACAAATCGTGCGCGCTTTGCCGCGGCATCACAACGCCGCGCTTCCGCGGCGCCCCGCACGAGCCGTACTCGTGGACATAGCCGTCGAGCGAACCGCCGTACTCGAGGCGCGTTCGCCGCAAGAGCCGCTCAAAACGTGCGCGCTTTCCTGCGGCATCGCACAAAAGCGCTTCCCCGGCGCCCCGCACGAGTCGTACTCGTGGACATTGTCATCGGGCCAACCGCCGTACTCGAGGCGCGTTGGCGGCAAGAGCCCCTCAAATCGAGCGCGCTTTGCTGCGGCATCGCAAAAAAGCACTTCCGCGGCGCCCCGCACGAGCCGTACTCGTGGACATAGCCGTCGGGCGAGCCGCCGTACTCGAGGCGCGTTCGCCGCAAAACTCGCATAAATAATGCACAAACAAATGAAAATCACATCTGCCGAGGCCGCCTAAAGCCCGAATTCACCTCCCGGGCGTCGAGAGGTCCGTTTCGGACTTCGCTGACAAAGCGGACGCTTTACTGTTTCGCGTCTGCCTAGGCGGTATGCCCCCTTATATATATGCAGCGATAAGTACCCAGACCCCCGCGGGTCATAAGCGCGTCTACCGGAGTGGGCTTCAAACGAACGTAACTCTGCCTTCCGTTGCGCGAAAGGGACGGGAAAGGTCTCAAAATATTCGCCTTTCTCAGCCCCACACGCGGAACTAAAAATTGAGCGGCTGCGCCCACGGGAACGGCCGTGAACATTCGAAAAGGCGGCCCCTTGCGAACCTGGTCAATCACCCGCTGCTCCGGCTACAGTGGAAGCAGCGGGTCGAGGACGACTGCACAAGATGGGCGGCAGCGCGGCCGACACGTGGCGTGAATTTCGTCTCGTTCCGCCAGGTAAAAGTGCCTTTAAAAATTCGAAGACCATTTACCGCGTCCGCCGGGGAGGCAACCGCGTCTGCCTAGGCGGGACCGCGTCTGCCTAGGCGAGCTTCAAACGAGCGTAACTCTCACTTGCGTTGCGCGAAAGGGACGGGAAAGGTCTCAAAATGTTCGCCTTTCTCAGCCCCACACGCGGATCTAAAAATGGAGCGGATTCGCCCACGGGAACGGCCGCGAAGATTAGAAAAGGCGGCTCCTTGCGATACTGGTCAATCGCCCGCTGCTCCGGCTGCAGTGGAAGCAGCGGGTCGGCGATGACTGCACAAGATGCGCGCCGGCGCGGCCGAACCGTGGCGTAAATTTCGTCGCGCTCCGCCAGTTCAAAGAGCCTTTAAAAATTCGAAGACCGTTTACCGCGTCCGCCGGGGAGGCAACCGCGTCTGCCTAGGCGGGACCGCGTCTGCCTAGGCGAGCTTCAAACGAGCGTAACTCTCACTTGCGTTGCGCGAAAGGGACGAGAAAGGTCTCAAAATGTTCGCCTTTCTCAGCCCAACGCGCGGAACTAAAAATGGAGCGGATTCGCCCACGGGAACGGCCGCGAAGATTAGAAAAGGCGGCCCCTTGCGAGCCTGGTCAATCACCCGCTGCTCCGGCTACAGTGCAAGCAGCGAGTCCGCGATGACAGCACAAGATGCGCGCCGGCGCGGCCGAACCGTGGCGTAAATTTGGTCGCGCTCCGCCAGTTCAAAGTGCCTTTAAAAACTCGAAGACCATTTACCGCGTCCGCCGGGGAGGCAACCGCGTCTGCCTAGGCGGGACCGCGTCTGCCTAGGCGAGCTTCAAACGAGCGTAACTCTCACTTGCGTTGCGCGAAAGGGACGGGAAAGGTCTCAAAATGTTCGCCTTTCTCAGCCCCACACGCGGATCTAAAAACAGAGCGGATTCGCCCACGGGAACGGCCGCGAAGATTAGAAAAGGCGGCCCCTTGCGAGACTGCTCAATCGCCCGCTGCTCCGGCTACAGTGCAAGCAGCGGGTCGGCGATGACTGCACAAGATGCGCGCCGGCGCGGCCGAACCGTGGCGTAAATTTCGTCGCGCTCCGCCAGTTCAAAGAGCCTTTAAAAATTCGAAGACCATTTACCGCGTCTGCCTAGGCGGGACCGCGTCTGCCTAGGCGAGCTTCAAACGAGCGTAACTCTCACTTGCTTTGCGCGAAACGGACGGGAAAGGTCTCAAAATGTTCGCCTTTCTCAGCCCAACGCGCGCAACTAAAAATTGAGCGGCTGCGCTCAAGGCAACGGCCGCGAGAATTCGAAAAGGCGGCCCCTTGCGATACTGGTCAATCGCCCGCTGCTCCGGCTGCAGTGGAAGCAGCGGGTCGGCGATGACTGCACAAGATGCGCGCCGGCTCGGCCGAACCGTGGCGTAAATTTCGTCGCGCTCCGCCAGTTCAAAGTGCCTTTAAAAATTCGAAGACCGTTTACCGCGTCCGCCGGGGAGGCAACCGCGTCTGCCTAGGCGGGACCGCGTCTGCCTAGGCGAGCTTCAAACGAGCGTAACTCTCACTTGCGTTGCGCGAAAGGGACGAGAAAGGTCTCAAAATGTTCGCCTTTCTCAGCGCAACGCGCGGAACTAAAAATGGAGCGGATTCGCCCACGGTACCGGCCGCGAAGATTAGAAAAGGCGGCCCCTTGCGAGCCTGGTCAATCACCCGCTGCTCCGGCTACAGTGCAAGCAGCGAGTCCGCGATGACAGCACAAGATGCGCGCCGGCGCGGCCGAACCGTGGCGTAAATTTGGTCGCGCTCCGCCAGTTCAAAGTGCCTTTAAAAACTCGAAGACCATTTACCGCGTCCGCCGCGGAGGCAACCGCGTCTGCCTAGGCGGGACCGCGTCTGCCTAGGCGAGCTTCAAACGAGCGTAACTCTCACTTGCGTTGCGCGAAAGGGACGGGAAAGGTCTCAAAATGTTCGCCTTTCTCAGCCCCACACGCGGATCTAAAAACGGAGCGGATTCGCCCACGGGAACGGCCGCGAAGATTAGAAAAGGCGGCCCCTTGCGAGACTGCTCAATCGCCCGCTGCTCCGGCTACAGTGCAAGCAGCGGGTCGGCGATGACTGCACAAGATGCGCGCCTGCGCGGCCGAACCGTGGCGTAAATTTCGTCGCGCTCCGCCAGTTCAAAGTGCCTTTAAAAATTCGAAGACCATTTACCGCGTCTGCCTAGGCGGGACCGCGTCTGCCTAGGCGAGCTTCAAACGAGCGTAACTCTCACTTGCGTTGCGCGAAAGGGACGAGAAAGGTCTCAAAATGTTCGCCTTTCTGAGCCCAACGCGCGGAACTAATGATGGAGCGGATTCGCCCACGGTAACGGCCGCGAAGATTAGAAAAGGCGGCCCCTTGCCAGCCTGGTCAATCACCTCCTGCTCCGGCTACAGTGCAAGCAGCGAGTCCGCGATAACTGCACAAGATGCGCGCCGGCGCGGCCGAACCGTGGCGTAAATTTCGTCGCGCTCCGCCAGTTCAAAGTGCCTTTAAAAATTCGAAGACCATTTACCGCGTCTGCCTAGACGGGACCGCGTCTGCCTAGGCGAGCTTCAAACGAGCGTAACTCTCACATGCGTTGCGCGAAAGGGACGAGAAAGGTCTCAAAACGTTCGCCTTTCTGAGCCCAACGCGCGGAACTAATGATGGAGCGGATTCGCCCACGGGAACGGCCGCGAAGATTAGAAAAGGCGGCCCCTTGCGAGACTGCTCAATCGCCCGCTGCTCCGGCTACAGTGCAAGCAGCGGGTCTGCGATGACTGCACAAGATGCGCGCCGGCGCGGCCGAACCGTGGCGTAAATTTCGTCGAGCTCCGCCAGTTCAAAGTGCCTTTAAAAATTCGAAGACCGTTTACCGCGTCCGCCGGGGAGGCAACCGCGTCTGCCTAGGCGGGACCGCGTCTGCCTAGGCGAGCTTCAGTTTAGATACCTTCCCGACCATGTTGTTAATGATAGCAACTGTCAGGCTTTTAGGGCTCCGCTCTCTGATTATCGCAGCAAAATCTTGTCCCGTTGTCTCGAAAAAGTTCTGTGCGGCTTATGGGATGTTTAGTCATGTCTTATGTTATGTGTATACTTGCAGTAATTTTTGACAAATCATCGCTCGAAGTCGCACGAAGAAGGCACAAAGCCCTGTTAGCCGCGACCCGACTTTTCCTTTTCTTGCACGCCAACAAAGGGAGCACGGAGGGCAGCCGCACAGTCAGCCCGCCTTGAACACGCTGGGTGAGAAAATAAAAAATAAACGCAATGCGGCTGGTTTCTTGACACACAGGCTGAGGACACGTGGTTTCCGAAGCTTCCACCAATTACGTGGCCGCAGAAAGGTCTTGCTCCACATGGCAGTGGAACAACAGCGACCTGATGCGATCAAAGTTTTTTTTTTTTTTACCCGGTGCTGAGGCTTAGTGTTCGCCTAGGTCCGTCTGTATGTCTGGAGTTTTCTTGACCTTAAACAAAATTAACTAAACGAAAATACCTTACGGACCGAGTGGGTTGCGAATCCGGACGGCGCGTATAGATTAGTTTTGCTGGCCACTGCATCAGACCACTGCATCACTTCCTTTTGTTCTATGTACATGAACCGTGTTCAAACCATATGGAAAACAGTAGCAGATCG
This sequence comes from Amblyomma mixtum, assembly GCF_055824585.1. NCBI lineage: Eukaryota > Metazoa > Arthropoda > Arachnida > Ixodida > Ixodidae > Amblyomma > Amblyomma mixtum. The sequence goes on from NC_143021.1 coordinate 96,280,168, forward strand.
ACATGACACGTAATACGACACACCTCAGCAGCACAGCACTCGCTCTTACATCACCGCAGCCGAACATCCCGTGCCCTTAACTACCCGTCTCTCGCGCTGTGCTTTGGGTATCTTCTGCATCAACTTGCAGCCGTGATCAGTGGATTCGAATATCGAAACCGCAGTGCTAACACATCTAATTCGCATTTGCCGTAGCCACGACAAATGGACCAACATTTCTTTTTGTGCCACTCTTTGTGCCTTGCACTGCTCTCTTCGCAAAGCTGGTGGCAGTCCTGCGTAACCAGGACGTCAGAGAATGCAACTGATTCTCTCCAAAAACTCTGATGGGATTTTTGGGAAATGTTTGACCGCTTCAGTCAGGAGTGGCACATTAGCAGCTGTAAGTTTTTTTTTTTTTTTTTTTACGTGAGCCGGCAAGGATGCGTTAATGCATGAGGCCTTTCAGGACCGGTTTGGCAGACGCGCCAGCTTTGTCGGTCTTCAGCGTCGGAAGTAAAAAAAACAGCGCACTTTAGAAGAATTCGCGGCCTGCGGTCCCCGGCTCGAGGAGAAGTAAAAGGGGAAAAAGAGAAAGGCGCACACAAAGGTACAGCAGGAGACAGCACCCTCTCCCTACTGCCCTTTGCTCTCTCCTCCCCCTTACCCCCGCAACCGGTCACCTACGTACCTCTTGAAAATAACGCCCATTTCTCCCTGTGTTCGTCATCCATTTAATTCTGCGAATCGTGTGTCGCGTTGTCATAGCCTTTCTGAGAGGAACATATTGTCAAAGAGTTGTGTCGGAAGGGTAGCGTGAAATTCAAGCAAGTTTAGGTTGAAAGTGATGCCCAATTCTTCCTTATTTATTAAGGCGGAAGCCTTTAATGTCTCATCGTTGTAAGCAGCAGTTGTCGACAGAAAATGTCACGCTTTTCAATTGGTGGAAACGGTGGTGACGTCACAGTGCGCGAATTTCAAACGGCGCCAATTGCACTTTCGCTAGTAACCATACAACCAATTGAAGGGATCGTATAGTGATGCTCCAAGTAAGTGGGACTGAGCTTAGTTAATTACTTAATTACCCAATTAGCCTTACTAGTCAGGCCATATAAATAAATAAAATTGATTAAGAAATTGATCGAGCTCAGGAATCGAACCCCGGTCTTCGGCGTGAGAGACGAGCACGCTATCCACTCCGCCATGCCAGCTCGATGGTTCGGAATGAACAAAGGCGCGTCTGTGAATACGGTGTCTTCACTCACTCTCATCCTCCTCCATTCCCTTCCGGCGAGGTTTAGGTGTCCACCGACAAATGAGAGACAGATACATTTCCTTTCCTCAAAAACCAATTTACCGACGAGCGAGGGGTAGAACCGAATGGGCGATGGCGTTCTATGGACTCCTTGGCAGCGTTGCAAGACGCTGTCGCGTTCCACTCTTAGGGGCGAAGCTTAACATCTTAACCACACATCAGTGACCACACTTTAGGTCAAATAAGTGCCCCCCTGAATTTTGACGGGTGTCCACCGAGATACGTGAGACAGTTACTGCATAATTTCCTTTCCTCAAATACAATTTTCATTTTCTTCATTACGGCTCCTCTTTATCTATCTTCTTTCACTCCCACCTCCCTTCCTCTACGGTGCGGTTCAGGTGTCCACCGAGATGACAGAGAATTACTGCGCCATTTCCTTTCCTCAAAAAGCGTTGCGTTCAAAGGGCAAGGCATCGCGCCGAACAGGTGGTGGCGTTTCATGGACTCCCTGGCAGCGCTACATCGCGCTGTCGCGTTCCACTCCTAAAGGCGAAGCTTAAGCGTTATTAATTAGCAGTTAATTAGTATTCAGGCATTAATTAGTATTTAGCAATTAATTACTGATTTGCCATCACTTAGTAATTAGTACTCAAATATATGTGACGCCACCAGTGCCACAGAAACAGCTAAGGTGGTGCGGAAAACGCTTCCGCCTCTACCCTCTTTAGACAGTCAAAGTGCACCCTGAATTTTTTTAAAATCAGCGATAGCAGTGCTTTTAGCATGCGGTTCGCGGGCGGTTCGGTTGTTCGATTCCCAGTGCCCCCCGAATACCTATCGCTTTCCAATGCATACAAATTTGTTTTTGTGGTTTCTCTGAGGTGAATTGACTCGAAAAATGTCTTTCACCTAACCTTATGTAGAAGAAAACACTGTTCCATGGCGCTCTTTGGTGCAAGGCGGCCCTTGCACCATTAAAACTTGTCAACAAAAGAAAACATCCTTATGGGAAAAAACGCAACGAAAACAATTCTACGCGTAGGCTAAGTACACGCCAGGAGCAAAAACGCGTATGCAATCTGTACGTAAAAGGCGTCAGCAAAACCTTGGCCAGCATTCGCGGAAAGGAAGCGGTGGAAACTGGGTACCAGCCGGACATCATTATCAGGTGCCTCCTCCCCTGTCCCGAAGACCCATCGTCCTACAGAAAAGATGCAAGGCGTGGTACGCAAAAACCCTGCTCGAGTGCATGGTGTCTAGAGCGGCGTTTACTTGAAGGGGTTTAGTTGAGGAATTCAGTTGAAAACCGGTTACTGGTTTCATATAAACACCGCACAGTCGGTTCCGGGAGTCGAGGAAGTGAGTCCAGTCAACTCCGCTGCAGGGGGGGGGGGGGTTGACTCGCTCAATCCCAACGGAAGATAGCACGTAAACCGGATACAGACGAAGAGTCGGTTTAGCGGGAGTGGAGATCATAAATTACGATCCTGTTTTTACGCTTGCGCCATCGCGCCTGCGAGACAGCGGTGCCGTTCCGCAATCTTGGAGGCTGCCACTGCCCTCACCCGCTGCGCTGCTCGACGCTTGGTGTCGCTGCAGTTGAACCGGTCTCGACTCGCTAAAATCTAGTTCATGTAAACACGCAATCGTCGAGTCGGGCTGACCTTACACAACTTGACCCCCCGATTCGATCTACCGCAGTCCGGTTCATGTAAACGAGGCTTAGGCTGGGGACACCAACAATATGACGGAAAGAGTGAAGCAGCACAAAGCTTATGTCAAGCAAATGAACAGAAGTGCAGTGGCCGTACTTCCCAGCCATGCCACCACAGGGGTGACTTTGACGGCACTATTGTGGTGGAAACCGAACCAAACTGCGCAGAAGCATTCTACTTGAGTCATGACGGAGGAGAATGTTGAATGTTTTCTGGGAACCACTCCCTTTTCCTACATCCACGGTTTAAGCTCCGTGACCCTGCGGTCGACCTTATGTGGGTTTAAAAAAGGCTCCGCAACGCGCCCGCAGTCGCACCTTCAAGAATTAGTAGTAATCGTTTACTGACAAAAAAATACAAAAAGGAAGCACGAGAGCTGCAGCCGGTGGAATTCACGGAATTCAGAACCGGCGGAAGTCACAGGGAGAGGATAGCGAGGAAAAGTACGGAGGAAAGCGACCGGCAGAAAAGACGGGGGAGCTTTGTACACAATTCACAAAATACAAAAAAGTATCAAGTTCGCGCCGCTCGCAAGCTAGTGCCTAAGCTTTGTTGTACACATTTACAACGCGCGTAAATTAACTGCATATTCTAGGCCGCGTGCACGTAGCGTCCTGTCGCTAATGGACAGCGCGAGCGGCGCATTGCGCAAGTGGCCCGGATGGAGCGCCCAGCTGCCGCCTTAAAGCAGAAACAGAGCCGGCTTTGAAACGTCGTGTTATCCTACAAGAACTTATTTGGCTGGCGTTTACTTCTCAAATAAATGCAAATTATAGTCATAAAATTTTAATTGGATTTGCCTCTGGGTTGCAGCTTTGGGAAAAGGCGTAGCTTCCTGCGCAGCAAATGGCAGATTTGTCAGAATAGCTCACAACATGCCGTTCTATGAACTCTTCTTCGTTATCGCTTCATAGTTTGCACACACTTTTGACATGAACGCGGAAATTAGCAGCGATTACGGCAATGGCAAAGCCCTTAGCGACGGCGAATGATCGAATAACTGGAGGCACTTTAACAACCTAGAAGAAATGCTGTGAATTACCACACTACGAATTGTTACACTGGACAAATTGCCTAATGCGCACAATCAGTTAGTGAAACAGGCACGAAACGGAGCACCAGGTTTCTTGCATAGAGTCCTGCAGTACTTGCAACGTACAAGCTTATGGGCATCTATATATGTACAGATGACAGGAGTACAGCAAGAAGCCAAACGAATTCGGCTTGATTGGGCTTGTACCCTTACAGAAATAGCTTTATATTCAATAAAGAGACTACAGAGGCACACTGATTTCAACGCATCCCTGCTGCATTTTGACCGCATCGCCTAAACTTTCGAAGAGCTGAACGCTATTGAGCTTTAAGATGTAGCGATTAATGCGCTAATACCTAAGTTTCGTGGCTTTGTATAGTTAATGCGCACGCATTTCCACTATCACTCATCCTCAAGTAGCCACTGTATGCGTTTGCCATAGTAAATGTGTCTGTAAAGCTCCGGAGTTTGCTTATAATCCTCTATAATACCCATACATGGCGAGCACTTTCTTGTAGCGGCCCATGTTTGTGTGCCTACATCCGATGGGGACACTTTTGATAAAAGCGCGCATTCAAACGGCATGACTTGATCTCCCTAAAGCAAGCAAAAAAAGCGTAGACGTGCGCCTAGCCAAACGCACCGAGAGAGGGCGCCACACGTTTCTTGCCGGAGCTGAGGATGCTTGATGAATAGAAAAATAGCCAGGGAAAAAAATTGCCTTTTTCAAATGTAAAATACTTTACATCTATTAAAAGATGGGACATTTCGCTACCTAAAGCTCCTAGAGCAGTCCGATATATTGTAAATCATGGCAGCGGTGAGTGATCAAATGAGGACAAGTGGGGTTTTTTTCGCGACCTCGTCATAGGCATCATGCGACCATATCTCATCGCGCAGGGTAAACGCAATATTTAAGCCACAGTGATGAAACTTTATTAAAAGAAACTTTATGAGGTATTTAACCCCTCAGGGTCAGAGCTCGCTTGTAACTTATGCGTGACGAGATATTGATTTTTTTATTTTTCATCGCCATTCAGTTACGCGCCGCCGCGCCGCCGGCTGTCGCGAGATGGCGCGACCGGTTTTCCGAGGCGCATGGGCCGGAATCCTGGGGATGCTGGCGGATATGATTTATATACACGTGGATGTGGGACACAAAACATGGCACCAGGTACTCCTATACTTTACCTTCGCGAATAAAACCGCGGTTCAGAGAACAGCGCGCTTTACCCCGTTCCGCATTTTTACAGAAGGGCGGATGACATCGAACCGTTGCTTCTGCCCAAGCAGCACAGGAACACGGCCCAATAATGGAAATGGATGGCTTCAGAAAGGTCCTCTGTAGCACCGGCCTTTGCCACTATGCTTCCAATATTGGCCTGATTACCTGTGCTGCCTTGGTGTGCGCTGATGGCGACATCACACTAGATGCAGGCAGCTTCGCCGTAAAAGTCATCAAGCCCGTCAGCTCGCTCGATTCCGCATGAAGCCGCAGGAATACACGGGCTCCCGATATTACAACCTCCGACTTAGGGAAGTCAACAGAGCGCCTATTATCAACTGAGCGCGAATGGGTGTGGCCCCTGTAAGCCAAAAAGGGTTGTTAGAAACACAGCTGCTCCGCTCTTAGGTTTGGTTTATTTTGGTTTAACGCCGTAGTGAAGGGCTGCGGAAATTTCGACCACCTCGGGTTCTTTAACGTGCACTGACATCGCACAGTACACGATTCTCTAGAATTTCGCCTCCATAGAAATTCAGCCACCGCGGCCGGCATCGAACCCGAGTCTTTCGGGGCCAGCAGCCAAGCGCCGTAACCACTGAGCCACCGTGGAGGGGCGCTCCGCTATTAGGACCGTATAAAGTCTTCCGCCGCGCCTCGAAGTCGTGGCCTAGAGGCTCGTCGTCCGCCTCGGCTGCGGGAGGTGGTTGGTTCGAAACCCACCGCCGGACACCCACCGGTAAAAATGGGTACAAGCCACACCCGGGCAGGCGCCCGGCATCTTCAGGGGTTGTGCGCTTGGAAGAGGCTCCGCAAACCCCGCTGTGTCCCTTCGGGGGCAAAACCAGTTTCGAACACCATCAGCCTGCAAAGGTGATTCGTGATTCAGTTCAGTCTTTACAGTTTCGACGGAGTTTGAAGAGTTCGATGAAGTTTAAACGAGTTCGCTCTAACGTGAGCTCAGTGGCACTGCGCCAACTTGAGAAATTGAAAAGCTGCGCCTTTTTTATGACTTCTGCTGATCCGGCTGCGGTGAGCCAGCGGAATAGTGCGAGAGTTGGGTGTTCTATGGGTAGAACTGCAGGACGGTGTGTGTGTACAACACCGCGGCGCTGAGGGAGGTTTTCCCTGCGGAGGGATTTTCTTTCTCCTCACGTAGAGTGAAAGGCCGCGGCGCTGGGGCGCGCGTGCGCCCAGTGCCAGCGTTAGGGCTTTGCTCGCGTTCGAACCGCGTTGGCCGACGGGTACCTACCACCTTTAGCAGGCTGCGAGGTTGTTCGAAACTGGGCTTGGCCCGCAAGGGGCACAGCGGGGTTTACCTAGCTTCTGCCAAGCGTACACCCCTAAAGGAATCCGAGCGCCAGGCCGGGGGACGCTTGTACCCATTTAACGGTGGGTGTCCGGCGGTGGGTTTCGAACCACCCACCTCCCGCAGCCGAGACGGGCGCTCAAACCACTAAGCCACGAGCACTGGGCCACGAGCACTGGGCCACGGCAACGCGAATTTTAAAGTCGTTCCTAATGGAAGTGCGGCCAACGGCGGCTACGAACTGATACTGTTCCTTTCGGTGGCTTGAAATCGCAGCTCCCGCGTGACTGCAGTGCTTTTCACTCTGTATTTTAATCTACGCTCTCGTTCTGTGCATGATATTCTTAACTTTTTTCTCGGTTTCCTGTCCTTATCGACTGTATTTATCAACTTTCCTTTGTGCTTTTCCTGTCGACATTTCGTTTTTTGCTTTTCTATTCATTTTTAGATACTCTGCTTCGCATCAACTTGATGCTTTCGTTTTACGGTGGAGGGACTAATGCCACTCGCCTCACAAGCGCTACCTCCGCGCTGATTCAAGAAGAGGACTAAGAGGACACAGTCGCATTTATTTATTTATTTATTTCATAAATACTGCCGACTGCCCTTTGGCGGTCAAGGCAGGAGTGCACAAAGAGAAAAAAAATAAAAAAAAATAAAAAGTAGTAACAACCAAATAACAGCAACAAAGGGCGATTACAGTACGAGAACAAAATTCAATAAGACCAACGGGAAGCAAAAAAGTACAGGCAAATCATCCGACGTCAAACAGACTAAGTTAACAGAATAAAAACAAGGAAATCGAAATACACTGTGTACTAGACGCGCTACTGCGATACATGAGCCGAAACAGCAGACAAGAAAGATTCTGAAGATACCAGGTTGGTGATATCGCTTGGCAGTCGGTTCCATTCGGAAATGGTGCGTGGAAAGAAGGAACAAGAATATGCTTTTGTTCGGCATCGTGGCATCAAGATAGTCCGTTCGTGTTTGTTACGGGTGGGGCGTGTTGTGTTGTTTTGCATGTAACTCTGAAAATTCAGTTTTGTTTTATTATGTATGATATTGAACAACATTTTTAGTCGGTGCTGCTTTCGACGGGATTCAAGCGTGGGAAGCCCAGATCTGTTGAGCAAATCAGATACCGAGACCTGCCGACCATAAGCGTGGTAAATAAACCGGAGTGCTTTCCTCTGGACGCCTTCAAGAATTTTATATATCCGTTTTTGTGTGCGGATCCCATACGGCGTCGGCGTATTCGAGCACTGGACGCACAAGTGATGTGTATGCTGTCAGTTTTGATTTGCTCGTGCAATGCTTTAGGCGGTGCTTTAAAAACCGAAGTTTTTTGGACGCTGCTGAGACAATGGACTGGATGTGTACGCTCCAGTTCAGGTTGGATGTCATGGTTACCCCAAGATATTTCGCCTGAGTCACTGAGTTGATCGGAAGGCCATTGATTTTGTATGTGCATTGGAGCGGTTGTTTCTTTCGTGTTACTGTCATTTTTCCGCATTTTGAACTGTTTATACCCATTTGCCAAGTACAACACCAGCTGGACACTGCTGTTAAGTAGTCGGTTAGGAGTGCCTGGGCTTCAACTGATGTGATACTATGGTATATAACACAGTCGTCGGCGAAGAACCGACAGCGTATGCGTGAGTTGAAGGACAGGTCATTCGAATAAATAAGGAAGAGAAGCGGCCCAAGGACTGAGCCCTGGGGAACTCCTGAAAGTACTGGCGCTTATGTGGAATGAGATTCAGATATCTGAACAAACTGATGCCGCTGTGTAAGGTAGGAATCCAACCATTGTACTACTTGCCGATTATTTAACCACCACCTTATTTTTAACAAAAGATTGCCATGCGATACCCGGTCAAACGCTTTTTCGAAATCAATGAAAATTAAATCTACCTGTCCATTATTGTCTAGCAACATCATAATTTCATTTGTAATATGAATAAGCTGCGTCACTGTCGACAAGCCTTGCCGAAACCCGTGCTGGCTTTCAATAAAAAAACCGCTTCCCTCTAAGAATGAACTTACGTGCTTGAAAATAAAATGTTCTAATAACTTACTGGACGTACATAACAAAGAAATTGGCCTGTAATTCTTCACGCAAAACTTGTCTCCTGATTTGTGAATGGGTATCACCTTTGCTGTTTTCCAATCGTTTGGAATTTCTCCTGTCCTGAGAATTTCAGTAAAAATAATGAAAAGGTATTTAGCGCACCACTCAGCATATCTGTACAGAAAAGCGTTAGGGATATCGTCTGGTCCAGAGGATTTTTTTGTGTTCAACTCCAATAGAGCCGAAACAATACCCTTCTCGTTAATAATTAGGTCTGGCAGATTGAAATGGCTAGTTCGAGATTCGGAGACTGAGTTGCTGTTACTCAGGAATACAGAAGAAAAGTGCTCATTGAAGGCAGTCGCTAAGCAGAGGGAGTCGGTAACAACTGTGTTGTTAAGGAGAAGTTTGTTAACCGGGTCTTTTTTCTGTGACAGATGCCTCCAGAACTTTTGGGGGTGAGTTTTTAGAAAATTGTGCATCTTGACATTAAAAAAGTGGCACCGTGAAGATTTCATTTTTGAACGCAGTTCAGCCCGAAGAGCCGGCAAAGCACCACCAACTTTATTGGAGGCGGTTGGGATGGGCTACGTTTTTATGAATCAACTCGGCCGCTCAGAGGTTTCCGTCTAAGTCTGCGGCCGCCATTCTTCTGGTTAGTCACAATATTGATGGTCTCGCTTTTGCAATCGTGCCATAGAATGCGCTCGCTTCCACCCACAAGTTGGCATATATTGAACGTATGGGCTTCTATATGAAATGAACGCTACCAGTATATACATGGGGAACCTGCGCTGAAGTTTTCCGCGTCGATTGCAACGCCATAGCAAACACCCAGCGAGAGCAGCAAGCATATTTCGTGGCACTCGGTGAGCTATCTGAGCTGCGCCGAGAGAAGCTAGGCAATAAATGATAGCTGCTGAACGCGGGCCTCAAATCTTTAAGAGTGTACTCTCACGTTTGTAGCCGTGCAAGCGGCTGACAGCGCAGTTTTTAGTCGGCAAGTAGAACAACTCTAGTGCCACCTGTGCCGTGGTAGATTCTCCACTTTTATCTTACCGTCCCTGAAATTAGCTGTCAGAATGACTTGGTTTAGAGACGGCGACGTGTGCGTCCATCGATAAAGTGAGTAAGGCACCCGCATTGAAGAATGGCATTGGCCTCCAGCTGCCCTCGTGAACACGTGCCGTTTGTTCCTCTCTGCTAGACCACTCGATAAGATTATTTTTGTGCCCCGCCGACCCAAGAATAATCCCGTGAAAGGGCAGGTACTTAGCCAGTCAGCATTAAAGAACGAAGAGTTATGTGGACAACCAGCTAGTACCTTGTTATAGAGACGCTGGTAAGCCCTTAACGCATATGCTTCTAAAAAATGCGGCACATGACTTCATATTATCTGCTAAATTTATTGTACCCATTTTTTTTTCATTTCGGGCGCGTTGGACAGTGCTCCTTCTGAGATAAGTACTTCCGCATCTTTCATAAAATCTATGCAGGATGACAAACCATAGAAAGATAGAGTGCCTCTGAGTGATGCCTTGAGTACATTGCGCCCGGCAGAGGGCTTGACGCCTGTCATTAGATGAAACCACCCCTAAATACGGGCTCAATAGAATGAGATGTATCAGCAGCAGCACTCAGAAGTGCAGTTTTAAGCCGCACATCTACTTGTGGGCAACGGAAACAGCTGTGCTAGGGAAGTGATTGCGTTTGTTAACTTATCGAGAGGGGTGTGCACTCCCTTACGTAGACGAACGCCGGCTAACCATCGCCGCATCAGTACTACAACTCGGCTCCTCAATGGCGGATATACAGATGTTAAACCTGCAATTTCGGCTGCGTAGGTTCAGTGCAGCGGAACTGTTGCGCTTGGACGAAGAAAACTTGCCGTGGTTGCCGCGACTTCAAGAACTGCCGCCATCCGATGTTCACGGTGCATTATGCGAAGCTGTCCGAGCTGCGGAGAGCGACGAATAGTTTTTTGTTCTCGTTAACCGTATTACTATGACTCTGCTTTCGCTTCGTCGTGTTGACGATAATTTTGCTGTGCATTAAAGACGCATTCTGTACTTATAAACTTCGTTCCTCCCTTCAGCATGTGGTTGCACGACAGTGATATTTTACTGGTACCTTGCCTTCAGTGATAAAGTTGAGTGCTTGCGTCGGCGCTCCTTGCACTGTCATGGTTGCTCATGCCACTGGGTTCTTGGCGTATTGGATTGTATATAGTATGGGCCGTTTGAAAATGAAAATTTATTTGGTAGTTGAGCCCTGGTACTACGTTCTTGTGTCGCTCTTTCGTTTTTGTTCGTTCGCGCTGACGCTTTCCCCGATTGTACAGAGCTGGGCGAGTTCGGCTCGTCTGTGTCTTCTTCCTTTGTACTCATCCCTTTGTTGAGCTGAATTTTCCAAGGTATCCAAACGCTATGCGAAGAAATTCGGAACGCCCCGAGGCGCCCTCAGCAGAGGCGAGCGCTTGGAAAGAGCCGGCCGAATGTAGTAAAAGTGCCTGGTTTCAGCCGGTCGCCTGTGCTGCGTGCCTCTTAGCGCACAGAGCGCTCTGAAACGAACAGCATCAGATACTAACAGCCTCTCTAATAAACGAACAAGCAAAATGTTTACTGTGAGATTCACTGCAAACGCTGAGCATCCTGCATGCAGTTAACATCACGTGGATCGCTCTGAACATTCCAAACAATGCGATAACTGCAGAAAACAACCGCCGGCCGTGCGCAGCTTAAGGAACATACTTAGAGATGACGGTTACCCAGTCGTGCGCTTCGTACGCATGCTGCCACTCTCGTGGAGTTTGGCGACTCGTTCTATGATAGCGCACTGATCTACTGAGCGAACAGTCGTAGCTCGAGTGATATAAAAATAACATGGAGTACAGTTTCTTGCTCTCTGCAAAGTGTTGAGACCGCCGATAATTTTTTGCCTCACTGTCTAATGTCAGGTGCGTGATCACAGCCTGAAAAAAAAAATCTCGAGACACCCCACTACAAAGCAATGGGTTGGCTCGGCTGCACACTAGCTGGTCGCTATTGAGGAACTTCTGTAGCAGCGCACACGCCCGACCTGCCTTGTTGCACGATAACTTAAATAGGCCTGCGCGCTAGAGCAGCCCTCTCTGCCACTGCCAGAGCTTCTGCTGCTCTGATTTCGTTTCGTCAGCAGCGTACTTCGCGCCGTAGCCGAATCGCACGAGCAATCATATTTCAAAATTCGAATTATTCGGATGGAACGGTGTTCGTAAGAGAGAAACTTCACTGCATTGCCGACGAATGTTGCCAGCGAACAGCGCTCCAGGGGATCAAGGGGCAAGGTAAATAACACCGTCATATTTGACGTGTAGCATGTGTCATGCGTAAAGGAAACACGGCAACGCCCGGCCCGTGATTCTGTGAGCGGAAGCGTGGCCAGATGGCGAAAGTTTGCGCATGTGCGCAAAGCTCGAGAGGTGGCACCTATAACGCCTTTTCTAGTTCGTCCTCGCGCTACTACTTGGCGGTTCTCGCGAATTTTATATGGCAATATCAGACAGAGAAGCAGGCGACGGCGCACAACAAAACAGTGGACGACACTCCAAAGCCAGGACCATAGGTAGGCCAAAGTAAAACGTCAATATAAAAAGCAGTGTCAAGGGTAAAAGGATAAATACGAAGACAATATAACAATTAGAAAGCAGCAGCAAGAACGAGAACATTCCTGTATCCACAGAGTCTTCGAGAAATGTTATTTACTCCTATGTTAACGAAACTGTTTGCGTGCCAACCTATCTGTCACTGGCTTTCAGAAGAATCGATTGGTGGGCGAGTTGGTAGATGACTAGATGATAGAAAGCTCAAAATTGACAGGACGAACGAAGAAACCACACGGACAAGGCGCTTACTGCAACTGTAATCTTTTAATGCACGATCTTGCCTTTATAGCATGGTGCAAGGAAAAAACAACGCTACAGGAACACAATCAAAACACACGACAGTTTTGACGATAGCTAATATCGATGCACACTCTCGCCCAGTACACAAGTTCCTTTCTTGTCAATGCCAAAGAAGGGTTGCTAACACGTGCTTCATCAGCTTTTGTGATTAGAAATGCTTCGACAATTTCCCTGCTGTCCCTTTGTTTGTGCCCTCTGACGGCACATGCATCGGAGAAGATAGGATTACATCTTTCGCACCCTCTGTAGTGTGACAAGGTGGCCTTTGTTGGCCACATTGCTCATGTCATTATTATGCTCAAGCAATCGTTCATTAAAACATCTTCCAGTTTGTCCGATGTACTGGTTTGGTTTGGTTTATGGGGTGTAACGTCCCAAAGCGACTAAGGCTATGAGAGACGCCGTAGTGGAGGGCTCCGGAAATTTCGACCACCTGGGGTTCTTTAACGTGCACTGACATCTCACAGTACACGGGCCTCTAGAATTTCTCCTCCAAAGAAATTCCAGCCGCTGCGGCCGGGATCGAACCCGCGTCTTTTGGGTCAGCAGCCGAGCACTATAGCCACTGAGCCACCGCGGCGGCTGTCCGATGTACTGTCTCCCGCAAGACAAAGGAATGCTGTAGACAACCCCCACCTTCATGGTACAAAAGGTTCACGGTGTTTTATGAGGCACCGTTTAGGTGATGCCTCTTCGCAATTAACCTTCGCGTATAGTCTAGCGAGCTTTACAGGTGCCGAGAAAAGAACTTTTACGCCAGTCCTGCTTGCAATTTTCTTCACATTGTGGCCAACAGTATGCATGTACGGAAGGACAACCGTCTTCTTATTGGTGTGATCCTGTTGATCGGCCTCACTTCCCTGATGGTGTTTTTGTAACAAGCGGCAAGCCACAGAACACAGCAGTTGTTGTTGATACCCAGCGGCTACAAGGCGCGAAACTTGCATGTCAAAACTATGGGTTTGAAGGTGATGGCAAGACTTTTCAATGGCATTCCTAAAACACAGGCTGATGATTCCTCTTGTCAGTACTTTGGAATGCGCAGAATCACAGGGAGGAGGGGCATTTGGGCTCTGGGCTCATAGCACCAGCATACATGGTTCGTTGAGAAACGGATGGGGAGGTCTAGGAAGTGTATGCTATCATTTTCTGGAGCTTCGAAGGTTAAAACCAGAGGTTGGAGGCTCTCCTTAAACGTAGACACAACAGCAGCAGTGGAAGCGGAACATACATTGCGACCTTCCAGCAACACCGAGTAGTCATCAACGTATCTAAAAATCTTTGCAGTTCCCAAACCTGGTAGGCTGATAGACAGTTTTCGGTTGCAAAAGGACCGATAAATATTGCTCAGAACTGGAGCGAGGCACGAGCCGATACAGACACCTTGTTTCTGTAGATAAATAGAATCCCCCCACTCGGCGTAAGTAGAGGACAGATACAGCGACAATAGTTTAAAAAATTATCAACCGTGATGCCAGTATCGTTCTGAAAGCTTACAGCGCCGTAATTGTCAATGGCATCCTCTACACATGTTAGAAGTCCTTTGTGCGGGAGAGAATAATACAAATCCTTGATGTCCATGAACGCCTTTTTTACAGTTGTCATTTAAAAATGTCACCAGTTGATTAGAGCTGTTAATCATGTAAGGGTCGTCAATTGGTAATACCTTTAGCTTAGATTGCAGAAAGGATGCTGATGACTTTTGACAGCACCCATTCTCAGAAACATAACTCACATAAGTCAGGATGTCCCTTCAGAGTCATCGTTTCTGAGAATGAAAAAACCACGCGAAAAAAAACCGCGTGGTCTTCGCTGCCAAATAGTTGCGGTCACATCCTCGCACGCAGCAATTGCGCTTCACAATCTGAAAGTTCAACGGAATGATCGCTAGGACACACGTGTCATTTATTTTTTCCTTATAGTGTATGCCTCGAACAACTCTCAGGTACGGCGTCGCTGTGCCTGTAAAAAATGTTTGTCTTGCCTGGAAGCGGGAGGCACAACTTCTCCAGTTTTTTTTTGCACGCACAACAGTGCTTTTGAACGTGGGAATACTCACCAGAAGACAGACTGTAAAACTCTTCCTTTATCATCTTTCATACAAAAAAATTCATTTGTCAGTCTGTCCGCGTCCTTTCCACTTCTGTTTGTGTTGCTCGTGTTTTTCTCCAGTTACCTTCTTTTCAAGAGGAACGTCAGCTCTTTCGCTTTCTCTTTGAAAGACCAATCCACATTGACCAATATCGGAACTGCTGTGTGACAAATAAACTTCGTGCACACTGCAGTTGTGCCTTTCTTGAATGGCCCAGTCCGTCATTATCTGCATTTGTGGTTCTTTTTCTTGGACGCGATAGGGAAGAATCTTGATAACTTGCATGGTGCAGGAGACATCATTTTCGTGTTTTCTCCTGGTCGCCTTTCTTAAATTATTCAAAAGCTTGTGACGCAGAGGATCTCATATAGACGCTGAAGTTTTAGTCTACAGCAGCTGTTTATATCTGTTCCCCATCGAACTATCGCTTGTCCCTCAAAGCTATATTTCGCTTAATGACTACAGGCTTTTTTTTTCAAGCAACTTCAATGCTGTTGAATTTTATGCGGAGCTGCAGAAGCTTGTGCGAGAAAAACACTTTCAATTCCAGGTACATAGGGATATAAAAGTAACAAAAACTCGCTTAAAGAGTATAAATATTAGTTCTTTTTTCTGTCCTCCTAGGGTGAACAAAAGCATAAAATTCCACCTATGTTTTGAAACTAGCAACGCAGATGCATACGCAGCTTAGTATACTTTATAAAGGGCAAGGCGTGTTGATTCCAAACGTAAATAACAACACGTAGTTCGATCCCTTCTCGTGTCTATTTCTATGATTATTTTCATTACTACTTGGTCAGCAGCGCACCACTACTTAGACCATACATATAAACTTGTGCTGCAATGTTTTTGTAAATTCCACTGCCAGGATGTAATAAAAACTAGGTGATCGCAGTAGCCTTACGCTTGTTTCTCGCATTCGTTTTCCTAGCTGCTGCTTATTTATCGAAACCCAGGGCTGAGGCTTCCGCCGAAAGTGAGGAAATTTCTGCGCCTCTCATTTTTTTTTGCATACGAACTACTGCCAGCTGTACCTGAAAAATGTTTGAAGCGTCGCAGACTGCAGCGTCGCAAGCTGTTGGTTGCAGATTGAGAGCACTCAAGTCTTCAGTTTTAAGCCCTTAGTTGCGTGCAAATGTTTGCAAGGTATTTTTTCTTTATCCTGCGTCATAGATGCCTCCTTTGTATGCTCTAGCTTTTAAAAGGAACGATTGAGCTGAAAGGGATATTCAGCTCAACATGAGCCTGACGTTCGCGAAACACACTGCTGTCGTTGTATTCATGGGGCACTGGGTGCTACTTCAAGCTGCATTATGCAGCTTTTTGCCCAGTGTTCCCTTTTTCCACTGTAATGTGTGTGGAGAAATAAATTTTCAATTTACAAATTTCAAATTATTAGTTTAAAAATTGGTTTGCACCTGTAAAACTAAAAAAAAAACATGCGCTGACAAAGCGAAAAGCTGGTTGTCCCCGTAGATACCTGCATTAAGTAAAGCAAACTAAACATTTTAAAGACGATAACGATAATAAATAAAGCAATGTTTGAGCACAGCTTTGTAAAGTTTTTATGTTACAATATACTCAGGTCCCCTTTAGACGCACCCTTTAGACGCATGTGTAGTTTACAGTTCCAGAAGTTTCTTTATTTTAAGACGAAGACGGCGTTCCGAACGGTCGCGTTTTTGATGCTCTCCGCAGAAATGGATAAATCGGCCCTAGGCCGAGGTACTGTTGCGGCTTCTGCTGCCAGTAATACTTACCGTACTATTCTTCCCCGTCTGCCTGCTGGTAAGCTGATTTTTAACTCCGTATTTCTGCATGCGGACCTTGCTGGCCGTCCTTATCGGGCCCAGGACTTTAGAGATGACTTACGGGGTGTCGTTGACCTCCGTGACATCAGCTCTATCGGACAGTTTCAGATGTCTCACGTATGGATGATAACATGCAAGACAGCGTTAGCGAAAGCTAAGCTCGTGAGCACTCAGGAGTTACAAGTGATAAGTAGTGGCGAGGTGACGGACCCTGGAGGTGTGCCTTTGTTGGGGGTCGAAAATTTAGCGCTGCGAAGGTCTCCGAGCCCAACTGCTGCAGTGAGGTTGGAGAGAAAGGCCTTCACGTAGCTGTGAATCTTCTCGCCGCAGTGGAGGTTGTCGAGTCCTTCCATTACAGCCGTGTGGCTAACGTCTCAAAGGCTCCTTTGATGTCGAGGGCCATAACCACGTTCTCGCCTACGCTCGGGACGTTGGTGAGGACTTCCTCTTTGAGTTGTAAGAGGATGTCCTGGGTGGAGAGGTGGGCTCGGAAGCCCAACATACTGGGCGGGGGGGGGGGGGGGGGGGTACAGGTCTTCGTCTTCCATGTAGCTTTGGAGCCTCCGAGTAACGACTCGCTCGTAGAGCTTGCCTAGGCAGGAGGTGAATGAGATAGGTCGGAGATTTTCGATCTGGAGTTTCTTACCCGGTTTGGGGATCATTACGACCTCTGCATGCTTCCACTCTTCAGGAACCGTTCCTGCGGCCCAGTGCCCGTTGAGGAAGGTGGTCAGTTGGTCGACCGCCTCGTCGCAGAGGTTGCGTATGAGTGCGTTCTGGATCTTGTCTGCTCCCGCCGCAGTGTTGCGCGTGCATGCCTTTATGGCAGCGAACACTTCTTCCCTGGTGATCGGCCTGTCTAAGTGGGTGTTTGGTTTCCCCAGGTATGGTTTCGCGTATGCCACAGGCAAGGTCGTGCCGTAGCATTTCTCTTTAGCCTTATCTAGCAGTTCCTCTTCCGTACCCTCGAAGGTGTGGACGAGTCTGCGGATAGCTTTCCCGCTTTCGGCCCTGGTTTGGGTAGGGTCGAGGAGGGTCTTGAGTATACGCCACGTTTTGGCCGTGCTGAGGGTGCCGTCCAGCGAGCTACTGAACTGCTGCCAGCTCTGCCTGGCCAGTTGGGTCGCGTACTCCTCCGCTATCTTGGTGACTTCTGCCATCTTGAGCTTGAGCTTCCTGTTAAAGCGCTGCATCTTCCAGCGGTTGGTGAGTCCTCGACGTGCCTCCCATAGCCTGATGAGCCGAGGAACATTCCCAAACCTGCATATCCTTAGCAAGATTTACCCGACGCAATATCGGGACACTTGCCCGTGGTGTGGCAGCAAACCATCGTTGTACCACATCACGTGGGAATGCAGTAAAAACGACAGCTTTCGCAAAGACCCGAGTGCAGAACAGTTGGAGAGCCGGCTCTCGAGCGGCGATCTGGGTTGCCAACAAGGTCTGATCCAGCACGCCCAACGAGCAGCGAAGCTCAGCGGCGCCCTGGAATAGGGGCACCGACCCTGGGAGAAGAAGGAAGATGGACCTCTTCTTTCTCCTCTGCTACTAGCACCTTTCTAGAGCAATAAAAGTCTTTCCTACCTACCTCCTACCTACCTACAAGTGAAAAACCGCCGTTGTCTAGTGATGGACCCGGAACCGAAGACAGTAAAGCTCAAGATACTTTGGCTCCCAGAACATCTTGAAGATTTTTACATTCGGGACGCCCTTCGCGCTTGCGGAACGATTACGTCCATCACAGTGGAGCACTGGAGGGTTCCAGAAATGGAGGGCATGCGCACCTTGAATCGAGACGTTGCCTTGACTCTCGCTGATGGCGTCACTGTCAACGACGTGCCTCACATTTTGACAATTTGCGGTGTACAATGTCTGGTTTTAGTGCCAGGAAGGCCACCACTGTGTCTCCGTTGCCACAAGGTTGGCCATATACGCCGTCATGGCCGCACTCCTCGGTGTGATGATTGTCGGCGTTTCGGCCATACTACAGAAGAGTGCGTAGTGTCGTATGCTGATAGCTACGCGGTGGCACCCGTGCCATGGACGACGCATTGCAGGAGCACCTGATGAACGCAACAGAAGTTTTGGATGCTGCTGTTGGCACACCAGCCGTTGCTCCCATTGACTCAGCGACTACTGACCCGCTGTCTGGCCCCGTTCCTGCTGTGCAGCATGAACCTACCCAGCCTTCACAGATGGAGCAGCTGTCTGCAGATGATGAGCGTCGATGCTTGGCGGAGCAGGCTCCAGCTATATGCAGTGTCAGTGATGGCACTCTTGGCCCACGTGCCTGTGCTGTGCGTGGGCCAGAGGAAGACAAGGACGACGGTGTGGCTCCGGCGCCGAGTGCCTGCACTGCTACATCTTCTGAGGCTCCTGCCGGATGTGCCCCACAAGTAACACAGTGCCAACCTGACACTGCACTCCCCGACGGCAACTGTGATGCCGATGAGCAAATTTTAAGTGCGGCCTCGAAGCGCGGTGTGTCTCCGAGTTCTGCCTCCTCTGAGGAGGACAGTGTCCCCGCCAAGCACAAGTCCCGCCGTCGAAAGTCAAAGAATAAGAAACCTCCTCGGCGCTCCAGATCAAGGAGAAAGGGCGTCAACTCTAGGGAGGTCTCACCTTCCGGAGTGATGCCCCCAGACATCGTGGATGCCTGATTGAAGCTCAAGGGAAGGGGAATGAGGGGCTCGTTATAAATACGACAGAAGCCAACAGCCACAGAAACCAAGGGGCACAGATGATTTTTTTAAATTTTTTTATTTAATTTGTGGTGTTTATCAATTAGAATATTACTGAACATGTTATCGCTTCATGCTAATTGATTAGAAAAGCATAAGAAAAAACAACCACATGCCGCCGGTGGGATCCGAACCCACGACCTCCGAATTACGCGTCCGGTGCTCTACCTCTGAGCTACGGCGACGGCTGTCAAATCTTCTGCTTTCGGGGGTATTTATGTTTTTACAAGTAACCTAACCTTGAGAGTGTTCATCAGCGCCACCCACGTTCATAGGCGGCGGACGTGGAACGTCCTGAGTTACCGCAGGTGTGACGTAGAACGTCATCGAACGAAGAGGATGGAAGCTGCGTGAGAACCCTCTTATGCTCCCTATGGCGTCAAGGCTGCCAGAACCGAGACCCTCGCTAAGCAATTAAGCAAACAAGGGAAGGGGAATGAGGGGCTCGTTATAAATACGACAGAAGCCAACAGCCACAGAAACCAAGGGGCACAGATGATTTTTTTTATTTATTTATTTAATTTGTGGTGCTGATCAATTTAGAATATTACTGAACATGTTATCGCTTAATGCTAATTGATTAGAAAAGCAGAAGAAAAAACAACCACATGCCGCCGGTGGGATCCGAACCTACGACCTCCGAATTACGCGCCCGGTGCTCTACCTCTGAGCTACGGCGACGGCTGTCAAATCTTCTGCTTTCGGGGGCATTTATGTTTTTACAAGTAACCTAACCTTGAGAGTGTTCATCAGCGCCACCCACGTTCATAGGCGGCGGACGTGGAACGTCCTGAGTTACCGCAGGTGTGACGTAGAACGTCATCGAACGAAGAGGATGGAAGCTGCGTGAGAACCCTCTTATGCTTCCTATTGTAAATGTAAATGTTTCTACAGTACCTGATTGGTTATTCTCCCCACCGAGGGCGGGGACATAGGGTTTAAAACCAGCTGTTTCGGCAGGACCGAGGGTTGGTTTCGTCACGTCGAGTCAGCCAAGTGTAAATATGTTTTGTCCTTGCTTGTATCTTCCTTTGTGCTTTTAATTGTTATAAAAAGTTAACCTCTCCAGAACTGTCCTCTTGCAATGTGATTGAGCAATTCGAATAAGCAAGACGTCAAGAATCCTACAACAATTATCATCAACATTATTTCCCTCTACGAGATCTTAAGAGAGGATTTCAACTGGCGCAGCCGTAGAGTGGACAATCAACCCTTACTGATCATCAATGCCTTCTTCCTGCAAAAGAAAGAACAGGAAGTGGATGCGGAAGAGCCGCTATTGTCGAATAAAAATGAAATATATTTTACACTATGCGCTCACCCTGGCATCGTAGAGGATGTGGTGGTGCTCGGAAAGGTGCGTTGTAGCGATCACAGAATGGTAAGGTCCAGAATTAGCATAGACCTGAAGAGAAAACAGAAGAAATCGATGAAGCTAAAGCCCGTTAACGAGTTAGCGGTAAGAAGGAAAGTAGAGGAATCCAGAATGTTGCTGCACAACAGATATTCCGCTGTATCATACGAAAGCAATATTAAAGTTCAAGCAATCTACAATAATGTCATGGTTATCACTACGGAGTTAGCAATAGAAGTAAGCGGTAGGATCGTTGGACAGCATACCGCATAGAAAAAACAGGACAGCATAGAAAAATGTACAGAATAGACAGAATGGACAGAATAGAACTGGTAGAGCTATGAAAGTCCCAGGGTAGCCGACAGAAGGCAGTTTAATATAGAGGAATAAACCATGCTCTTAAGAACGGAGGTAGCCTAAAAGCAGTGAATGGAAAACTAGGCGTAGGTAAACAGCAGATGTATGCGCTAAGAGACAAAGAAGGCAATATGATTAGAAATATAGAGAAGATAGTTAATGTAGCTGAAGAAATATAAACAAATCTATGCAGTCACCAACGTAATCAGAACATTAATGAGACTTGCAGGAGCGCAGAGCAACGAGACATCCGGCCAGTAAAGAGGAAGTCAAGAAAGCCGTAGGAACAATGCAAAGGTGCAAGCACCTCGTGAAGATTAGATAACAGCCCATCTCTTGAAGAATGGAAAGTAGGTTGGACGAGAAAAACTAGCCACACTGTAGACTCAATACCCTATGACCTCCAGCATACATATGCTTCCTATGCTACCTACAATGTAGTAGTTCTAATCAGTGCGATAGTGTGTTTTAGTGTTTAAGTAGGTTTCACTGTATAGGAAGAGCAGGCCATAATCAGGTGCGGAACTACCCTTTGCTTGCTTTTATTTTATTTGCGCAATGTAGGTCAGAAATAAACACAAAAAATGCGAAGAAAGATAACTATATCTTAATAAGAAAATCGACGGCAACGCCTTGAAAAAATTCAGATTGATCAGTTACTTCCCGCCGCCTGCAAGGTATTTACTGATGATGATAGTCAATTATTACGGCCCATGAGTATCTCCAAGGTATCTACTAAGTTAATCGCAAATAGAATTGCGGCAACCTGAGATTTCAATCCACCAAATGATCACGCAGGGTTTCGTAAAGGATACTCGACAATAGACCATATTCACAGTATCAATCAGATTATTGAGAAATGAGCAGAATATCACCAACTCCTATGTATAGCGTTCATGCGTTACGGTAAAGCATTTGAGTGTGAAAAAGTCAGCTGTCATACAGGCATTGCGGAATCAGGGTGTAGAAGAGTTTTATGCGAAAATGATGGAAGATATCTCTAACGACTGAAGTCACCAATAAAGTCAGCAATAAAATTACAGTAAGAAAGGGTGTCAGGCAAGGACGCACGATCTCGCCAATGCTATTGACTGTCTATTACGAGGACGTGTTCCGAGGCCTGGACTGGGAACGTTTTGGGATAAGTGTTAATGTAGAATACCTAAAAAATTTGCGATTCGCTGATGACATTTCCTTGCTAAGTCACCCAGGAAATGAGCTGGAAAGCAGGGGCAATGAGGTAGGCAGCGCAGAACGGTGGGTATAAAAATTAACATTCAGAAAACCAAAGTAGTGTTCAACAGCCTCGCAAGGGAACCGCGAGGTGGGCGCATATAGCAGGTTCTTTGAGGTCATGAATGCAGGTTACCAATATCCCTGAAGAGAAAATTATAGAGCAGCTGTATGTTACCGGTACTCACCCATGGGGCAGAAGCGCGGAGTCTAATCCTAAGCTGCCATGCAGGCATTGCGGAATCAGGGTGCAGAAGACTGTTATGTGAAAATATTGGAAGATATTTATAACGACTGCTCAGATACCATACTCCAGCATAAAGTCAGCAATAAAATTCCAATAAGGAAAGGTGTGCGGTGTGAGACACGATCTTGACAATGGTATCTACCGCCTGTTTACAGGAGGTATTCCGGGGCCTGAAACGGGCACAGATGGGGATAAGAGTTAAGGGAGATTACCTAAGTAATTTACGATTCGCTTGTGACATTGACTTGCTAACTCAGGACATGAGCTGCAAAGCATGATCATTGAATTAGACAAGCAGAACGGAGGGGTTAAAAATCAAGGTGTAGAAAAGCAAAGTAATATTCAATAGTCTAGCAAGAGAACAGCAGTTCGCAGTTGATGGCGCGGTGCTGGAAGTAGTAAGAGAATATGCCGGCTTAGGGCAGGTTGTGACCGCTGATGGCGACCATAAGAGGCAAGTAATTAGAAGAATAAGAATGGGGTGCAGCGCATATGGCAGGGTCTCTCAGATCATGAATGGCAGTTTGTCAACATCCCTGAAGGGAAAAGTGTAGAAGAGCTGTCACCGGCACTCTCCTGTGGGGCACAAACGTGGAGTCTAACAAAGAGGGTTCAGTTTCAGCGCAACACAGCGAACTATGGAAAGAAAAATGATAGGTTCACGTTAAGAGGTCGGAACCGAACGGAGAGGGTTAAGAAACAAACGCGGGTTAATGACGTCCTAGTCGAAATCAAGAGGAAGAAATGGGCTTGGGCGAGGCATGAAAAACGAAGGCAAGATAATTGCTGGTCTTTAAGGGTAACGGAGTGGATTCCAAGAAAAGGAAAACGCAGCAGGGGGGCGGCATAAAGTTAGGTGGACAGATGAAATTAAGCTTGCGTGGATACGGTGGCCGGAACTGGGAAAGGACCAGGTTTATTGGAGATTCTTGGGAGACGACTTTGCCCACCAGCGGGCATATTCAGGCTAATGCTGATGATGCTCTGCGACTTGTTGACGACGGCGTAATGGCGCCACCCCGGTCCAGTGTGCTCGTTCTCGTGAGGAATGATTTTTTTCCACGACAACGATTGTAGCACTACTAGCAACGTACCTCTGCTGCTCGAGAATGAAGTAGCCGTCGCTCGCGGGCTCGTCCACCTACAAGACTGCTGTGGTAATGGGCTCCTTGCAAATTTTGCCAACGAGTTGCAGCATCTCGGCAAGGGCACGGCTGTCGCCTTCCTGTATGACTCTCTATGTTGCCTCAAGTGTGCGCCCTAGAGACAGCCCCTCAAGACCGGGCTCCACCATTCCGTGCAATTCCGCCCGCCAGAATCAATCCGGACTGGGCGCCGGAGGAGAAGACACTTCACTCAGTGCTTTGTGCGGTTTGCTTATCAGGAGCGCCATTGGACCTGGCTTCCCCGGAAATCATTAAAGACATTTTTTGGTGCTGTTAGCGCAAACGATATGGCGCAGCATCAAAGGGCGGACGCAGAGGTACGCCGCTGATCGCGTACCTAGAAGGCTGCGATGGTCCCCGTGTTCTTCGTGCTTTCCTTCGTAGCCTGAAATAATTCCCTCTACAAAACGGCGTTTTCTCCAAGCGCAACTTTGGGAGCAACACCGTAACAATTCTACTCGTAGTGCCGTCACAGCTGCGACCCGACATCTTGAGCGCTTGCCACGACGAACCATCTGCTGGCCACATGGGAGTCAGTCGTACCTCGGCAAGGATTGGGCAGAGGTACTACTTTCTCAGATTACTTCCATCAGGGCGGTCATGCGTCAAAACCTGTCGTAACTGGGCCGTACGTCGCCTCCCTTGAAAGCCACCGGGTTTCTTCACCACATAGCATCTCCGAAAACGCCTTTACAACAAGTAGGAAATTACGTACTCGGCCCATTCCCGCACTCACCCACTGGGAAAAGTTGGATTGCTGTCACGACAGATTATCGATGCGGTAAGCTGAGACAACGGCGCTTGAGAACGGAGCTGCTTTCTAAGTAGCCAAGTTTTTTGCACGCAACATCGTGCTGTGTCATGGTGCCCCTGCGGTTATAATTCCTGACCGCGGAGCTGCTTTCACGGCCCGCTTCACTAAGGCAGTCTTAGATCTGACGCACACCAGCCATAGGCTTACTACGGCGTACCACCCACAGACAATTGACTTGGTGGAACGCCTTAAGAGAACCTTGGCTTACATTCTCTTGATGTATGTGGATGTAGAGCATAAAACGTTCGACCAAATTCTCCCATGCGTATCATTCGCGTACAATAAGGCCCTGCAAGAGTGAACGCGGCTCATACCCTTCCAGCTTGTCTTCGGTCGTCGAGTTATTATTTCTTTCGATGCCGTGTTGCCTGTCGACACCATCACTGTGACCAAGGGCCTGATCTCGACGTCGCCGATTTCATTCAGCGGGCAGAAGGAGCACGTCAACTGGACAGGCAGCGAACCATTAACAGCAAGACAACGCTGACAACTACAATCTCAGACGGCGAATTGATACGTTCGAGCCAGGCTACCATGTATGGGTTTGGACACCTCTTCTTCACCGTGGGCTGTCTCAAAAATTACTGCGCGATACTTCGGTCCTTACCGTGTTCTCAGCCGCATTATCGACATGACATACAAAGTTTCACCGGCAACCCAGCCCGCTCATCGCGCAGACCACCACGTCCGGATGTTGTGCACGTCGTTCGTAAGAAGCCGTACGACGGCCGTCCTGCTGATTGTACTTGGATCTGAGTGCTGCCATTTCTGTGTTGTGACAACTGTTTAACCTTGCGCTTCTAACCTCTTTTTCCTACTGCGAAAGCAGGCCGCATCAAGGCGATGCTGCAGAGGAGGGAGAAATGATAGAGCTCAGAATTGGAGGGAGTAGAGGAAAATCGCCATCTTGCTTGCAACCGCTCGGCAGCCTGGAGCAGTTCTTCTGTCCCCGACTGTGTGGCACGTAATATTCGTGACAATATAATATAGGTTTTGGCCAGTTCGAAAGAGCCGTTCACTGCAGTTTCAATGCGAAACAGGTTTTATCCTAGCGACGCCTAGCGAGCGCCCGGCTGCCAGTGCACCCGCTGCTGCACATCCTTATAAAAGCTTGTCATTAGCGTGCGTAGAATGTATTCATGCTGCTAGGTTTCAATTAAGCTTATCTATTGCGATGTTTTAGGCCGAATTATCCATAGCTGAGATTCTTTTGCGATTCCCTTAGACCCCGATATTGGGGGATCGTTTGTATATATGTTAATGTGTTCATGTTAGTGTGTTTATGTTAATGTGTTAATATGTTAATGTGTTTATAATCTGTAATATATGTGTTTCTTTTGTTAATGTTCTTGCAATTGTTGAGAGTGATGTATAGCCTTCTTTATACTAACTTACTGTCTTTATTTTGGTATATTGTTGGCGGCATGCTTGTATACTTCTTTACTCATTGGACCCGTTAATAGCCGTTGGCTATGAGTCCGAGCAGTGTTTGCGTAAATCTGTAAAGCAACAAAGACCAATAAATAAATGAAATGAAAAAAAGCTTCTGTGCGATTATTCCTTTTGGATGCGTCATTTTAGCGCTGCCTTATTCATTTGGTGAACAATTCTGATTCATCTATGTACGCCGTAAAACTAGCATGCTTAGAAATGGGGACGGCATAAGGCAATTCATGCCATACCAAAACGACGCCTCCCAAGGCAATGGTTCCTCAAATGCTTCAGCGGAACACCATAAAGACACTGGCCATGCCCTCGATAGGTACGAGGCATGTGTGACTGCCAGGAAAAAACAAATATCAGATAACACGCGTTCGAACCCCACCGCGGCGGCGACGTATCGATGGAGGCGCAGCGCAAAAGGCTCCCGTGTGGTGTGCAATGTTAATGCATGGGGACCGCCTATCCAGGTCCCGAGGTGGTCAAAATTATTCTGAAGACCTCCACTGGGGCACGTCTTTCTTCCTTCTTTCATTACCTCCTTTATCGCTTCCCCTATGGCGTGGCTCGCGTGTGCAGCGACATATGTGAGACAGTTACTGCGCCATTTCCTTTCCTTAAAAAGCAATTTTCAACGCTTGCTCACGGCACCGCTCTGCATTCTGACATCACATACGATTACCTGCACACGAGATGTTTTATCTGCCACCCTGCAGCACGCATCATTCGCTGTTGGACTCCCGACCATAAGATAAACCTGCCTGGGTACCCGCCCACGCGGGAAGCTCTGGAAACGAAGGGGTCGACCGACTAGCCTAAGGAATAAGCAATCGGGCGGTCGGCCCCATTGACGCAGACGGTTTTTCAAGGATCCCTAGACCTTTGCCGAAATCACCAACCTCCAGAGATAGACTAGAAGCCAATTCCCGCCTCCCCAGCCCTACTTAAATTGAGCGCAAGTCACCATGCTCCGCAGGTTCCAGACACAATCGATCCTTAGCTATTTGAAAATTTCATTCATCACAGACGGGGAATACGAGCCCGTCCACCAACGTTATAATCAGGGAGAAATCGCCACCCAGGCGCTCATCCTCTGGGGTTTCGCGCGAAATAAATAAATAAATAAACACTCCCCGTCGAACCTTACTGCAAGCTCTATCCTAGGAGGAATGGAACGAAGTTTTCAGAAGGCCTCACGAGACAATCCTACTTTCACTCCTTTCGTGGGCTCAGGAAGTCACCCTCAGCTGGGGGTGATAGCAGTCCCAGCTGCCCTAAATCCCTGCACGCTAAGGCGATAGAGTTGTTTCCCTCTCCCTCGCAGTGTCGCAGGAACTGCGCCTCGCCATCTGTTTCGAGCCGGTCAGACAGGTATTTCCAGATGACGACACGCAAGTTCTGCAAGGCAGAGTACATGGCACAGGCGGGAGTGCGGCGCGCCTCGGCGAGGCACCTACTCCGCCACAACACAAAGAGCACTGAAATGTACACCAGCTGCTCGAAGCAGCCACGCCGCCGCCTGCCACGGGAGTGTTGGCGTGCACGAAAAAGTCTATATACGAGGTGCCACATGGTTTTTGCGGCAACACGGTGAAAGATCACATGCGAGAGGCTCTCGGGAGCACCACAGTTAGCGCACTCTTCATTGGGCACAACGCCTCACATGGCTAGGCGCTGGCGCGTTGGGAGGACGTCCCAGCGCCTGAGCCACTCAAATTCCCCCACTTCGTGCGGAAGCCGGCCATTCGCCCAAGCGTCCCACTTGGACACAGCTGTCGCGCGCTGGTCGTCCGCGGAGAGCCGCGAACACGCACCAAGCTCGTGCTCAGGTGTAACTGAAAATGCGCACAAAAAGAAAAATGAGGCCGCTAGAAGCTCTTGGAAATGTGCAACATGCAAAACTGCGAAAGCACGAAGCAAACCAATCAACACAAAAGAAAATGCCGAAGTTGAAATAATTATTTCAGAAGAAATTTCAGAAATCCATCAAAAGCTACGAGAGCTGCTAACAATAAAGACTCAAGTTGATGCTCTTCAGAGTATCGTTGCCACTGTGGATGGCATCGAAAAATTTATACAGGAAATGTCCAATAAGTATGACGAAGTGCTAACAGAAATGAAGCAGCAAAAAGATGATATATCTAGCCTAAAGAAGAAGGTGGAAAAGCTTGAGCTGGAAGCCAAGGAACAGGAAATCGATAAACTCAAGCAGCATGTCAATGATATCGATCAGTACAGCAGACGACTTAATCTAGAAATACATGGATTGCCTCAGCATACCAACGAAAACCTGCTAGCTAAACTGAACCGACTGGCTGATGATCTTGAGCTTCCTCAGCTTTCTGAATCAGATATTGAAGCCGCCCACCGGCTACCCTCTGGGAAAAGCACGGACACAACTGATAAGCCCGCTCCTGTTTTAGTACGTTTCATCTCCCGCCTAACTCGTGACAGATGGCTTGAAAAAAAAAAGCAGTTTGAGGGATAGTAACTCAAAGGTGTATTTGAACGAAAACTTGACTGCGCAGAACAAAGAACTGTTTTGGCACGTGAGGACGAAAGCCAGTGAGATGGAATACAAGTTTGCTTGGTGCAAAAACGGAAAATTTTACGTTCGGCGTACCCCGCGTAGCCGAACCATCAGAATCAGCAGGATGGACGACCTACAGGAAATACGATGAACTCACTAAACCGTTTGTACTTCGCTAACACGCATTATAGGCTCATGTCGTCATGCGTTGATATGAACAGCTACCATGATTCTGTTTCCTTTAGACATGTAAGAACTTCTCTTGATAAAGGGCAATTGTCCTTATTTCATTTAAACGCACGCAGTCTCAGAAACAAAGAAGAATCTGTGACTACCTTTCTTGAATCTCTAGGACATAAATTCGACATTCTATGTTTCACTGAAACCTGGTTCTCTGAAGATTCCCCGAATGGTCACTTCACCGGGTACAAATGTGCCTCAGTATCGCGAAAATGCAAGAGAGGAGGAGGTGTGGCGTTCTATGTGAAAAATCACCTTGACTTCGAAGTCATATCGGAATACTCAATGCTAAGCGCCAACTATGAGTGTTTAATGATAAAATGCGCAAATACTTTGCTTTTAGTTTTGTACAGACCACCCTCTGGTATTGCTTCCACTTTTTTTGTGTTCCTTGAAACCCTTTTAGAATATTGCCTGCATCTTGCACTTCCGGTTATCATTTCCGGTGATTTTAATATTGACTTATTATCAACTGACCCAAACAAACAAAAGCTTTTAGACATCTTCTTTTCGTATGGCTACCGAAATGTTATCCATGTTCCGACACGAGTGACAAACCTATCAGAAACTCTTCTTGATCTATGCTTTACAAACCAAGAAACCAGTGATTCTGATGCGGGCGTTATTATGACAGGACTAAGTGATCATATGCCGACTTTTATTTTCTTTCAACCGAAAACAAAAAAACGACACGTTTCTGCATCAGAATCACCCATTATGTACAGAAGAATATATCCTGAAAATATAGATTATTTTCAACGCTTGGTTGAAAATACGAACTGGCATCCAGTTCTGACCACGTCTGATGCCAACGCATCATATAACATGTTTGCAGAAACGATGAAAGAAATGTATGATGAAGCGTTTCCATTGGTGGAACTTAAGAGACATAAAAAGTCCAGAAAACCGTGGATATGTGTATCTCTCCTGAAGAGAATAAAACAGCGGGATAAGTTGTTCGCCCTTTTCATAAAAACGAAAAACTTAGCTTATATTTCCGAATTTAAAAAAGTACGAAATAAACTGGGCTCTGATATCAAGAGAGCACGCTCTCTTTACTATCAGAAAAAATTCGCTGATACACGTGGCAACTCAAGTAAGCTTTGGAAAATGGTGCATGATCTAGCTTCGGGAAAGGAGCAGTCGAGTATTGGAAACTTTATCATCGAAGGAGTACCTTTTTCCGGTGAATCGCTGGCAAACAAATTCAATGAGCATTTCTTAAATTCCGGGACCACAGAGTCGTCTGTAGTACATGATCTTGACGCAACATCATATATAACCTCCAAAGTAGAAGCCTCTATTTTTATGTCTCCCACTACAGAAACAGAAATAAATAGCTTAATCCAGAATTTAAACAACAGCAGTGCTTGTGGCATAGATGAACTTAAACCCGAACCTTTTAAAGCAGTATCTCATTTCATCAGTGAACCACTGTCTCACATATGCAACGTCATTATAAGTTCTGGCACATTTCCTCAGAAACTTAAAATCGCAAAGGTATCTGCTGTTTTTAAAGGTGGTAATCGAGCAGACCTTAATAATTACAGGCCAATTTCTGTTCTCCGTATTTTTTCTAAAGTTGTCGAAGAAGCTCTAAACGTACGACTGTGGAATTTTTTCAAAATGCACAATGTTATTATCAAGGAACAGTACGGCTTTCAGAAGCAGAAGTCCACGGAAATAGCACTGCTCAACGTGAAAGACAAAATACTTGAGAACTTCGAACGCAAATTAATTACAATAGGTGTTTTTATCGATTTCAGGAAAGCTTTTGATTCTGTTAAGCATCACATTCTACTGCAAAAACTTTACTACTATGGAATTAGAGGAGCGCCGTGGGACCTAATAAAGAGCTACCTGCAAAACCGCCTTCAGTACACCAGCGTTAACAATAGCAGATCGAACACATCTCATGTCATACACGGTGTTCCACAAGGCTCCATACTTGGCCCGCTTCTTTTTTTGATCTACATCAATGACATCACAAGCATTCCACATACACCAGATATAATCCTGTACGCTGACGACACGAATCTATTCTTTTCGGGAACTGAACTACACCATCTTCAGCATCGCGTGAAAGAATGGTTAGGTAACTTATCTCACTGGCTGACAGCAAACAAATTAGAATTAAATACAAATAAAACAAAGTACATTATATTTAGGCCTCGCAACAAGCTAATTATCGGTGAAACATCTATTCAATTCAACGGACAAGTCATTGATCGAGTTCTATCGCATAAATTTCTCGGAGTTTATTTCCACGAAAATTTTGATTGGTCTGTTCATACAAACCATGTGCGCACTAAAATATCGCGTTCTATTGGCTTACTTTGCAAGTTAAGGCCACTAATTCCAATCTGGCGTTTAATACAACTTTACTACTCATTAATTCAATCACATATTCATTACTGCCTGCTCGTATGGGGAACTACAACCAAAACCAACTCGGACAGCATCCATGTGCTACAAAAAAGGGCTTTAAGGCTCATAGAGCGAACATCCGGGCTCTGTCATTCAGCACCGCTATTCAGGAAACATAAGCTCCTAACCGTTCGAAATATACTGCATCAAAAACTAGCCCTCACAATATATAGTAGCATGAAGACCAACCCTGCCACCTTCTCCAAGCAATACCTCGAGAAAAATCACTCCCACAACTTACGAAATAATGCGTGCAGAAAAACAAAGTTGCGAACAAATTACGGTACCCAAATACTATCTTATTGTATACCAGAGTTCTTAAACAAACATCCTTTTATCAGACAAATGTTAGACGAGAATACTGCAACCATTGCTTTTAAGAACATTCTCCTTGATTATTTACTGTCACTGCAAACTTAGACTGATAGCGTTTTTTTTTGTTTTTTTGTGATGAAAACTCTGTTTGTGCATATTTGCTTGCCTTTTAAGTTTTTAGACTTGTGCTTTATGCCGTTTTAAGAAACATGTTAAAGAAGTTTTCCTTTTTTTTTTTTCAGAATGCCTTTTCACATGTATAATGTGCTCTTTAAATAAGATGTTATAGTTCTCTTTGAATCTTCCTCTGTGTGCTGTGCCGGTGCTCGCACTGCATTGTCTGAACAAGTGTCAACTTCTGGGAGGGGGGGGGGGGATGGGGTGGATGGCGCTTTGTCAGGCATCTCACTGCCTTTTCGCCATTCTCCCAGACACTTGTACCTGTCTGAATAAACTTCTTATCTTATCTTATCTTATCTTAATCCGCGTGGGAGCAACGTTAGCTGCGTCGATGTCGGCGAGGTCGGATTCGAGCGCTGACTTCATACCGGCGACGGCACGGTAAAAGGCCAAAGGCCTCTCCGCTTGCGAGCCGGTGTGGCGCCCGGGCAGAAAAGCGCGCAGCGCCGTGCCTAACCAGTACAGCATAAGCGAGCGGCGGGGATAAAACTCGCTCGCCAACAAACTTTGAACGGTCCTCAGAGCGAGTACACGTGCCACGGTCGGGATGCAGGGCAGACCGAGGCCCCCCCTGCTCTTCGGAAGGTGGAGGAGGTGGGGGGCAACCTGCGCTGTCCCACCATCCCAGACGAAGGTCCCAACCAGGGACGCCAGTCGGCCCGTCGTACGACGCGGGATCTTCGCGACGCGTGCCACATAGAATGCCAAGGCGCACGCTCGAGCCTTGACAACGGCGATCTTCGCGTGTAGGTACAGACTGAAGCGCGCGGCGTCGGAGAGGCCGCTTGCTGCCCGCGAGACAACTTCGTCCCAGACGCGGGGAGAAACCCCAGTGGGCTCGAAAAGCACGCCAAGAACGCGCACCGCGCTCACAAAGGGAATGTCTGCTGGCAGGGGACCTCTGAACTGGCCGAACCGGAGGGCGTGGCTTTTTGTCGTGTTCAATTGCGCTCCGGACACAGCTGCATACTGGGAAAAAATAGTCAAGAAAGCGCTAAAGCTGTCACTGTCGCGTACAAAAAGGGATATGTCGTCCGCGTACGCGGAGACAACCACCGTCTCCTGCCCGGTCAACGGGAAGCCCCGAATATGCCTTTCTGAGGCATATTCGGCCGGCGAAAGCGGACACCCCTGTCGCACTCCCCGCGTCACTGGAAAGGAGCCGGCGATGCTGCCATTCGTAACTAACTGGCAATTGAAGCCTGCGTAAAGAGATCGGAGGATATGGACAAAACCTTCGGGAAAACACAAAGCGCGGAGTACGGCGAACAAATAACCTTGCTCCACGCAGTCGAAAGCCTTCGCCTGGTCCAGAGCGACAAATGCTCCCGGAACCCGTTTGGAGCAGGCATACTCAAACACACGTCCCTCGTCAGTGTGAGCGAGGCAAACACCGACCGTCCAGGCACCGCGCAGCACTGGTAGGGACTAACCAAGTCCAGCAGGTGGACACGCAGCCTCCGGACAAGCAAGGTGGTAACGAGCTTATAGTCGGTGCTAAGGAGGGTGATGGGTCGCCACCCCGAAGGGCTACACGCAGTGCCACCCTCCTTCGGGATCAAAACAATGCGGCCCACACCGAACGAAAGAGGAAAGCAGCCGCTATCAAAAGGGACCTTTACGAGGTCAACTAACAAGGGGCCGAGGACTTCGATGAAGGCCGAATAAAAAGCGGAAAACAGTCCGTCCGGGCCGGGGGCGGTGGGCTGGTCTATGGCGCGTAAGGCTGCTCAAGCTTCGCCTAAACTAACGGGCGACCTGAGCCCCTCGCAAGCGTCCTCAGGGAGCTGAGGAAGGGGCCCGCAAAACGAGACGACGGCCTCCTCGAAACCCTCTTGCTCATCGAGCCCTCTGGACGTGAAGAGTGCCGCGAAGTGTTAGCCGAACACGCGCCCAATAACAGCTGGGTCGGAGGACGTGGAGCCGTCCTCCAACGCGACCGTCTGCACGGGGCTACCCTTGTCACCGCGCCGACTAATGGCACGGGCGTGCCCGAGGTCAGCGCCGTCGTCGAGCGGCAAACAAGAGGAAAGGGCAGAGAGGGACGCGCGCGAACTGTCCTCGAGGACGCAGTGATAGCTCACGCACAACGTCTCGAGGTACTCACGCATCGCGACAGTAAGGGTACCGGCATCGCGGACGATGCGCATGCGGCGCAGAGTGTAGTTCAGCGCGGTCGTGACGCGAACGCGCCGCGCTTTCCCCGCGCGAATGAGCACATCGCGCCAACAACACTTGAGCGCGTCCCAAACAGCGGGAGACACTCGGTCGACACCAGCAACGGACACAAACACTTCAGTGCGAATGTCAGCAATACACTATTCATCAAAGAGCACCGCGGGATCCATGCGCCACATCAGGGGGTTGTACGAACGGCCAGGCGCTGCGCGCAATCTAACTAACACGGCGAAGTGGTCGCTTAACTTAAGGCCTGATGGAAACAGCAGGACTGCGCACTGGAGCAAGCAAGGTGCCAGAGCGGAGGGGATGTAAACCCGGTCTAGCCGGCTCGCGCTCTGGCCCCAGACGCGCGTGGCCTCAAAGTGGTCGCCGTGAAGGGCGACCCACATGTCCTCTAAGCTTTGCGACCGCACTAGCTTCCGAAGCTCTTTCGCGTGGTAGTTGGAAGTGCCCTGGCCGGGCCCCCTGATATCGCGGTGCGTGTCCAAAACGGAGTTGAAATCCCCAAGCAAGACGTGGGGCATGTTTTCAAGAAAGTGTGGCGTGATCGCCCGAAAGAACTCGTTCGTCACAACGCGCGTAACTGGCGTGTAAATATTTACAAAACGAGTCCTGCAGCCATTGAGAAAAATGTCCACCACTATAACGCGCCCATCGACGCCAAAGGTGCAGTGAGCACCTGCTCTATTTGCCGGCGAGAGAAAAACCACGCCTTCGCCACAATACCGTGAGTCCGTTAACGAAAAAAAGGCATCTACATTAAAATGAGAACGAAAAGTAAGAACGTCCGCAGGAGTGCGAAAATTACATTCCTGTAAAAATAAAACATCCACTCGATGCGAACGCGCAAGATGAAGCACTTCCGGCTGCTTGTCGGGGTGCCGAGAACCTTCCGCGTTAAAAGCAGCAAAACGAAAAGATGCCATCATGTAAACAAAAGGAAGAAACACAGCAACAACAGTGAGCATAGGAAAACGGCAACAGACTCACAGTAAAGTTCGTCGGGCAAAGTCTCTACGCGTGGCCAAGCACCGGCTCCTGGGCGGCGCTTGCTGGGGGGCAGGTCCGGGGTTACTCCCGTCGTCCTGGCTGGCGGCCCCGCGGCGACGGGGCGATGATGCCAAGCGGTGCCAACGGTTGCGCGGTGCTAAGGTCCGGCCGATGCGCGCGGCTGCGTCAATAACACACAGTCACACACGCACCAACACGCACCGCCGC
Organism: Amblyomma mixtum; assembly: GCF_055824585.1. Taxonomy (NCBI): domain Eukaryota; kingdom Metazoa; phylum Arthropoda; class Arachnida; order Ixodida; family Ixodidae; genus Amblyomma; species Amblyomma mixtum. The sequence continues at coordinate 96,315,047 of NC_143021.1, forward strand.
ACAAACACCGTCCATCGTTCGCCAAACCCGCCGACGGAGCCAGCGCGCCGAAAATATAACGGCGCCGTAGAGCGTCGAAAGAACGGCGCTCGGGCGGCCGCCGAGCAGGGGGAGGAGCAAAACCCCGGCAGGGCCTCAAGTCCGGCGAGGAGGCGTCATTGCGGAAACGATTCGTTTCCCTCTACCTCCATGAGGACGCCATCCTCGTCTGCAGTCAGAGGTTTCTTCTTCGGCGCCTAGGTGGCCGAAGAACAGGTCGCGCTGCGATCCGACGACGAGGAGAGCTTGCGCTTGGGGTCCTCTAGATCGAGGACCTCTCGGGCACCCCGCACCAACTTAGCTGGGCACGGTCCGCGCGGGGGCAGGGCGACCGGGATGCGCGGTGCCTTGGGTCGCGACTCGCTTGAGCCGTCGCTGCTCTGGCCCTCCTTCACAGGCGTGGGCAGGGCGTCACTGGGAGAGGGCGAGCCAATCGACGCGGTGTCCGTGCCCGTGCCCTCGTGCTGCGCCGCCGTGGGCGCGTCAAAGAGCGAGGCCTCCAAACTCGGAGGGTCCCCAAAAGAGGACTCGGCCTGCGAGTCGTCCGACTCGGACGAGGTCGATTCGGCGGCGTCTGAGTTGCCCGTGGACAGCTCCACCGCGGATTGGCCGGACGAGGTGTCCGTCGGCTCCGTGCCCGCCTGGTCGTCAGCGGGCCTGGTCTCGGCGTCGCCCCGCAGGTCAGCTCCCTCGACAGGGCTCACGGCCGCCTCCTGTGCCACGTCGCTCGAACCGGCGCCAGCCCCTTCAGATGTCGCCTTCGGCCCGGGTTGCACACCAGGCTCCTGGGAAGGTCTAGCTGCCGCAGCAGCCGTGGCCGCCGCGTAGGACCGCGGCACGACACAGTTGGAGGACGGGTGGTCACCTCAGCACCTCTTGCATACGGGTTTGCAGTCGGCGCCGACGTGCCCGTACGCGCCGCACCGGCCGCGGCGCAGCGCCTTACACGCGGCGTCGAAGTGGCCGTCGACGCCGCACCGGGAACAGACGCGCCTCATGCCGCTGTACTCGATCATGGCTCGATTGCCGGCCACGGTCAGAAAGTTCGGTGGAGCCCGGGTCATCTCGAGCTTCACCAGGCGCGTGCCGTTCCCGGTGTGGTTCTTCGACTGGAAGGCGGTCTCCGTGATGGCGCGCACCTTCCCGTACGGTGAAAACGCCGCAGCGAGGTCCTCGTCGCTGACGCACGGGAGTAGACGGAAAACCGTCACGTGCCCCGCTGGAACTCCCATCTGCTGCAGTGGCACCTCCTTTCCGGCGATGAGCAGCGAGCCCACCGCCACCATTTTCGCCGCCTGCGCCATGGATGCCTTGGCAGACAGGAAACGTAACCCTCCGATGTGCTGCAAGTACGTCAGCCCCCCGACTCCGACCACCTCCTCGAGGATGTCGATGAGGCGATCGGCTGGAACTGGTTCCCGCACGGAAAACAGGAAGCATTGCGCCTCTGTGGGGCGCACTGCTGCGCATGGTCGCTCCATGTTGGGGCCGGGGTCACCACGGCAGGAGCGCGGTCGGACATTCGTGTAAAATTTGGGAGCCAACCGTTTGCTGCAGAATGTTCTGGTTGACTTCATACGGTTAAGAGTTTTGGGCTGCCTAAACTTACTAGTTAAGTTACAGCCTAGCTCATTGCAGGGGTTCGAACCGGCGACCTATGTACCCCCAATTCCACGTCTTTACGAACCTTGTAATGAGAATTTCGGTTGAAATGATTGTCGCACACGTTCGGCTGGTGGCATCGACATGGAGGAGGAAGAGACCAACTCCGGATGACTGGGCCTTAAAAAGAATGGCTGAAAAAGTCGCTGGCGGATATGACTTCCAAGCACGTGGATCTGGAACACAAAACAAAGCACCAAAACTCCCATACGTCACCTTCGCGAATAAAACCGCAATTCAGGGAACAGCGAGCTTTACCCAGTTCCACATTTTTACAGAAGGGCGGATGACATGGAACCGGTGCTTCTGCCCAAGAGGCACAGGAACTCGGCCCAATAATGGGAATGGATGGCTTCAGAAAGGTCCTCTGTAGGACCGGCCTTTGCCACTATGCTTCCAATATTGGTCTGATTATCTGTGCTACCTTGGTGTGCGCTGATGACGACGTCACACTAAAAGCGGGCAGCTTCGCCGTAAAAGTCATAAAACCTGTCAGCTGGTTCTATTCCGCATGAAGCCACAGGAATACACGGGCTCCCGATATTACAACCTCCGCCATCGGGAAGTGCCCTATTATCAACTGAGCGTGAATGGGTGTGGGCCCCTGTAAGCCAAAAAGGGTTGTACGAAACACAGCTGCTCCGCTATTAGGTTTGGTTTATTGGGGTTTAACGTCCCAAAGCAACAGTGGCTATGGCGGGCGCCGTAGTGAAGCGCTTCGGAAATTTCGAACACCTGGGGTTCTTTAACGTGCACTGACATCGCCCAGTACACAAGTCTCAAGGATTTCGCCTTCATCGAAATTCAGCCGCCGCGGCAGGGAACGAACCCGCGTGTTTCGGGCCAGCAGCCGAGCGCCATAACCACTGAGCCACCGCGGAGGGGCGCTTCGCTATTAGGAACCGAGGTTTTATATAAAGTCTTCCGCCACGTCGGCAACGCGAATTTTAGTCGTTCCTAATGGAAGTGCGGCCATCGGCGGCTACGAACTTATACTGTTCCTTTGGCTGGCTTGAAATCGCAGCTCTCGCGTGACTGCAGTGCTTCCCACTCTGTATTTTAAAAATCTACGCTCTCGTTCTGTGCATGATATTCTTAACTTTTCCTCGGTTTCCTCTCCTTATCGACTGTATTTATCAACTTCCCTCTGTGCTTTTCCTGTCGACATTTCCTTTTTTGCTTTTCTATTTCTTTGTAAATAGCATCGTATCAACTCGATGCTTTCGTTTTACGGTGGAGGGACAAATGCCACTAGCCTCACCAGCGCTACCTCCGCGCTGAATCAAGAAGAGGACTAAGAGGACACAGTCGCATTAGTGGCGGTTGGGCTGGGCTAGGTTTTTGGGAATCAACTCTGCCGCACAGAGGTTTCCGTCTACGTCTGCTGCCGCCATTCTTCTGGTTAGTCACAATATTGATGGTCTCGCTTTTGCAATCGTGCCATGAATGCGCTCGCTTCCACCCACAAGTTGGCATGTATTGAACCTATGGGCTTCTATATGAAATGAACGCTGGCAGTACATACATGGGGAAACCTGCGCTGAAGTTTTCCGCGTCGATTGCAACGCCATAGCAAACACCCAGCGAGAACAGCAAGCAGATTTTGTTGCACTCGGTGAGCTATCTGAGCTGCGCCGAGAGAAGCTAGGCAATAAACGATATCTGCCGAACGCGGGCCTCAAATCTTTAAGAGTGTACTCTCGCGTTTGTAGCCGTCCAAGCGGCTGTCAGCACCAGTATTTAGACGGCAAATAGACGGCAAGTGTCACCTGTGCCGAGGCAGATTCTATATACTTTTATCTTACCTTCCCTAAAAACAGTTATCAGAGTGACTTGCTTAAGAGGTGTGCGTCAATCGATAAAGCTAGTAGGCACCCACATTGAACAATGGCATTGGCCTCCAGCTGCCTTCGTGAACACATGCCGTTTGTTCCTCTCACCTAGACCACTCGATAACATTTTTTTTGTGCCCCGCCCACACAAGAATAATCCCGTGAAAGGGCATAGAAAGAGAAGTTTATTTTTTTCGAAAGGAACAAAAATACGAAACAAAACAGTTGAACTGAAGTCTGATCTTTCAAGCACATGCGCAGTGACGCAGCACTGAGCACGTCAGTATGGCAGTATGAAAGCCGACACTCGACCGCCGCGCAGGACGATAAAGTATGTCGACCATTTGCGCAAGAACTCAGCCTCGCTCATTGTCAGTGCGTCCACGCATGCTTGCTCAAAGAGGCGCGTCCGGAGGCGCTGCAACATAGGAAACATTGCTCTTTGCGGACGCCCATTTAAGGAAGCCGCTCCACGCTGCCGCCACAAAACGAACATGCCGACACACAAGAGCATATTTGTAAACAGTTCGCGTGAACTAGTGCGCGCTTCGAGGCGGGTTACGAACATTCCTGACACTAGTACCCAAAAGGTGCGCGCCACTACACAGTCGAACATTGCGTGCCGCAATGTTTCTAAGAGACCGCACTGCGGGCATCGGGCGGAGGGCGCCACGCCCCACGCCGCAAGGCGGTCTCTTGTGGGCAGGACCCGCCAGACTCGCAGCCAGCCGAAGTCCCTGACATCTGCAGGAAGCGCAGCTGAGGTCAGTTGGCGCCAGCGTGCCCGTCTCGTTTTCTGGAGTTGTTCGCGTGTCAGCTCAGCTACCGTTAGTGCTTCACACATCCTGGAGGGCGGGGTTTCATCAACATCCAGATCAGGCACGCTGGCAGACAACGACGGCAGTGTGCGACGCACGTTAACGAAAAATACTGGCGGCCGCTCGGCTGTTGGGCCAACCACGTGTTGTGTAAAAAACACATTACGCGCTGTACCCAGAAAGTATGTGAGGAGTGTTCTCCCGGGATAGTCTGGGTTGCGTACAAGATCTCGTACTCCTCGCAAGGCGAGCACATTGCACATAGTGCGGATACAAGGTATACCAAACCCACTCATGTACGATGGAAGGCGCATGAACATTCGTGACACAAGTTCGGTTTTGCCCGCCCAAACGAAAGAGCCACAGGCCGAGGTTAGCCTGCGAGCAAACGTGCGCGGTGGGTTTGCGACGCGGGCGACAAAAAAATATGCGGCTAGGATTGTAGACTTAACTATACAGCAGCGCTCTGCCATTGAAAGGCGGAACGTTGACGCCACCGAGAGGCGTTTCTCAGCTTTCGTGCGGAGGTTAGTCCAGGTTTCGCGGGCTACTTCTCCGCTGGCGAGGAATACTACTCCCAGGACTTTCACTCCCTGCACCCACTCCACCTCGCCCGCAAGGTTCGGTGTGAAGATGCCAAACCTTAGTGCCTTGCTTTTTCGCCTGTTCAATAGGGCCCCTGATATCTCGCTGTACTCGAGAAACAGCCGGGAAAAAGCGGCGTAGCTATCCTCGTCCTTGAGGAAAAGCGACACGTCGTCGGCGTAGGCCGAAACTTTGATTTGGCCCTGGCCAGGCAGAGGGAAGCCGCGTATGGATGGACTGTCGTTAATGCGCCGGATGAGTGGATCCAGGCATAACACGAAAAATGTTGGGGAGAGAGGGCATCCTTGCCTTATGCCCCGGGTGACTGAGAAGGGAGCGCTCTGGTGGCCGTTTACGGAGAGATGAGCGTTCAGGTCTGCGTAAAGTAGGCGCAGCCTGCTGACAATTTGCGGCGGGAATCCGAAGGCTTCGAGGACTCCGAACAAATACGAGTGTTCCACCCGATCGAATGCTTTCGCCTGATCGAGTGAAACAAAACACCCGGTGAAGCCCGTCCTGCTGGCAAATGTGAACAGGTCTCTAGTGAGTGCCAATGCAGAAAACACAGAGCGGTCAGGCACGCTGCTGGTTTGAGCACGGTGGATTAGGTGAGGCAGAATCGTCCGCATTCTTCTGTTTAGTAAAGATGCGACTATTTTGTAGTCTGTGTTTAAGAGGCTTATGGGCCGCCATGCTTGCAGGTCGGAGGGGTCACCGCCCGCTTTCGGAATGAGTATGATGCGGCATTCGCGGAAAAAGTTTGAACGTAACCCATCCGCGAGAAAGCCGTTGACCGTTTTCAGCAGTGCTCCTTGGATCTGGTAAAAAAACGTTGAATAAAAACTTGTTGGAATGCCGTCTGGACCGGGGGCAGAGGCTGCATTCATACTCTGCAGGATGGCGTGCAGCTCTTGGCTTGTGGCTGGTGCGCAAAGGTTTTCATGCAGCTCTTCAGCTACTCGTGGCAAGTTTCCAAAAAAGCTTTGTAGAAGCCCGTCATAACCATCTTGAAGATTTAGCCAACTGTCCGTAGAGAACAGGTTCGAGAAGTGACTTGCAAAGATCGTGCAGATATCGGACGCGGTTTTGCTTTGGGTGCCGTCTGGGAGTGTCACGAAAGGCACAGTAGCGGGAGCTAATTCCTCTGCCGTGCCTGCGCGTACGTGTCGTAGCACAGCCGGGTCTGATATAGGCCGCCTGAGCTGGTGTGCACGACTAGCTGCCCATGATGACTGCAGAGCAACACGTGGTAACGTGCTTTAAGTAGACTCAGGTAATCGCTCATGGCAAAGGTTAAGGGTGCTCCCCTTTGCACTATACGGATGCGCTTGAGGGTGTCATTCAGTGCATGAGTTACCCGGCGTCTGCGGTCTTGACCGGCCGCCACCAGAGTTGCCTGCCAACGAGCCTTGAGTGTGTCCCATGAATCAGTCGCAACGAAGCTCTTGCACGATGCTGCGAACGCCGTACGCAGCGACGCCACGCTTTCCGGATCCGCCAGTAGGCACGTCGGCAACGCGAATTTTAGTCGTTCCTAATGGAAGTGCGGCCATCGGCGGCTACGAACTTATACTGTTCCTTTGGGTTGCTTGAAATCGCAGCTCTCGCGTGACTGCAGTGCTTCTCACTCTGTATTTTAATCTACGCTCTCGTTCTGTGCATGATATTCTTAACTTTTCCTCGGTTTCCTCTCCTTATCGACTGTATTTATAAACTTTTCTCTGTGCTTTTCCTGTCGACATTTCCTTTTTTGCTTTTCTATTTCTTTGTGAATAGCATCGCATCAACTCGATGCTTTCGTTTTACGGTGGAGGGACAAATGCCACTAGCCTCACCAGCGCTACCTCCGCGCTGATTCAAGAAGAGGACTAAGAGGACACAGTCGCATTAGTGGCGGTTGGGCTGGGCTAGGTTTTTGGGAATCTACTCTGCCGCACAGAGGTTTCCGTCTACGTCTGCTGCCGCCATTCTTCTGGTTAGTCACAATATTGATGGTCTCGCTTTTGCAATCGTGCCATGAATACGCTCGCTTCCACCCACAAGTTGGCATGTATTGAACCTATGGGCTTCTATATGAAATGAACGCTGGCAGTATATACATGGGGAAACCTGCGCTGAAGTTTTCCGCGTCGATTGCAACGCCATAGCAAACACCCAGCGAGAACAGCAAGCAGATTTTGTTGCACTCGGTGAGCTATCTGAGCTGCGCCGAGAGAAGCTAGGCAATAAACGATATCTGCCGAACGCGGGCCTCAAATCTTTAAGAGTGTACTCTCGCGTTTGTAGCCGTCCAAGCGGCTGTCAGCACCAATATTTAGACGGCAAATAGACGGCAAGTGTCACCTGTGCCGAGGCAGATTCTATATACTTTTATCTTACCTTCCCTAAAAACAGTTATCAGAGTGACTTGCTTAAGAGGTGTGCGTCGATCGATAAAGCTAGTAGCCACCCACATTGAACAATGGCATTGGCCTCCAGCTGCCTTCGTGAACACATGCCGTTTGCTCCTCTCACCTAGACCACTCGATAACATTTTTTTTGTGCCCAGCCCACACAAGAATAATCCCGTGAAAGGGCAGGTACTTACCAGCCAGTATTAAAGAACGAAGAGTTATGTGGACAACCAGCTAGTACCTTGTTATAGAGACGCTGGTAAGCCCTTAACGCATATGCTTCTAAAAAATGCGGCACATGACTTCATATTATCTGCTAAATTTATTGTACCCATTTTTTTTTTTCATTTCGGGCGCGTTGGACAGTGCTCCTTCTGAGATAAGTACTTCCGCATCTTTCATAAAATCTATGCAGGATGACAAACCATAGAAAGATAGAGTGCCTCTGAGTGATGCCTTGAGTACATTGCACCCGGCAGAGGGCTTGACGCCTGTCATTAGATGAAACCACACCTAAATACGGCCTCAATAGAATGAGATGTATCAGCAGCAGCACTCAGAAGTGCAATTTTAAGCCGCACATCTCCTTGTGGGCAATGGAAACCGCTGTTCCATGGAAGTGATTGCGTTTGTTATCTTATCGAGAGGGGTGTGCACTTCCTTACGTCGACGAACGCCGGCTAACCGTCGCCGCATCTGTACCACAACTCGGCTCCTCAATGGCAGATATCCAGATGTTAAACCTGCAATGTCTGCTGCGTGGATTGAGTGCAGCGGAACTGTTGCGCTTGGACGAAGAGTGCTTGCCGTGGTTGTCGCGACTTCAGGAACTGCAGCCCTCCGATGTTCACGGTGCGTTGTGCGAAGCTGTCCAAGCTGCTGAGTACGACGAATTCCGTCTCCGGCGGATAGCATGCCTGCGCAGCTGGATGGCGCAGCGCCAGCGCTTAGATGTGTGGCGAGTCTTCCGTCTTAGGACTGTGCCTACTTTTGATGAGTGTCCCGTGCTGCTGAGGCGCATTGCGGCTGCTTTGGCAGTTGGCGAACGCGAAGCAACTATCGACTGGACAGTACTCAGGGCTGTGTTCACTGCCTGCTTGCTGATCAAAGAGACAGACTGCCCGATATAGACGTACTGCGCCGTGTATGTATGTCTGTGGCCGGGGCGGCCTTTGCTGGCCGTCGACTACCGGCAGGTCACCATTCAGAAGCAATTGCTGACAGCTCTGCGCACAACGCTGGGATACAATCTACTGTTGCTGGTATGCGTGGATCACGACAACATTGACAACGTCTACCGCGGCGGCTATCTTGCCCTGTGTGATGTGTCTGGCACACCTCCACCTGTGATTCCATGCAACATGTAATTCTACGGCGGATGCGTGTGCTCGAAGTTCTGTCGCCTCGTCGGTTGAAGAAGGCAAGTGTACGACATAATTTAGATTTTTTTCTTCTCAAGAACCTTTTAGCTTTAAAATAATGTTAACAATGTTAAGAAAATACGCATTACGGTTTAATACAATATTCACATTAATTTAGCATTAATTATTAAGGAACTGTTAGGCACACTTTAGAACATGTTGATCTGGAATTTTTAAAAAATCAAAAATGTACACAGTCGATTTCATGCCGCCGCCATAACGCGGAACGCCTATCGCTGATTCTTGTGGAACTATTGCGCAGATGCGATGAGAGCCGGTGGCAGGTCCTCTGACTTCGTCGTCGGCTTCAGCCTGCTACTACAGCTTCTGGTTGCCGAGGCAAGCGCAGCGACCGACTGTAGCGGCCGACAACGCCGGTGCACCCGTCTTCTGATTTCCCATGACCTCTTGGATTTGATGGCATTTTAGAGTTCTTTTTAGCCACAGACACAGGTTGTTGTTGTTGACTGTATCTTTTTTTTGTTGTCGTTTAGCGTTTTCCTTTGACTCTGCTTTCGCTTCGCCGTGTTGACTCTAATTTTGCTGTGAATTAAAGAGGCATTCTGTACTTATTAACTTCGTTACTCCCTTCAGCGTTTGGCTGCACGACAGTGAGATTTTACTGGTATCTGGCCTTCAGCGATAAAGTTGAGTGTTGCGCGTGTTGCGTCGGCGCTGCTTGCACTTTCGTGGTTGCTCATGCCACTGGGCTCTTGGCGTTTTGGATTGTATATAATATGGCCCATTTGAAAATGAATATTCTTTTCGTAGTTCAGCCCTTGTACTGCGTTCTTGGGTCTCTCTTTCGTTCTTGTTGGTTCGCCCTACCGCTTTCCCCGATTTTGCTGAGCTGGGCGAGTTCGGCTCGTCTGTATCTTCTTCCTTTGTACTCATTCCTTTTTTGAGCTGAATTTTCCAACGTATCCAAACGCTATGCGAAGAAATTCGGAACGCCTCGAGGCGCCCTTCACAGAGGCAAGCGCTTGGGAAGAGCCAGCCGAATGCAGTAAAAAAGCTTGGTTTCAGCCGGTCGAATGTGCTGCGTGCCTCTGAGCGCACAGAGAGCTCTGAAACGAACAGCATCAGATACTATCAGCCTCTCTAATAAAGGAACAAGCAAAATGTTTACTGTGATGTTCGCTGCAAACGCTGAGCATGCTGCATGCAGTTATCGTCACGTGGATCGCTCTGAGCATTCCAAACAATGCGATAACTGCAGAAAACAACCGCCGGCAAGTGCGCAGCTTAAGCAACATACTTGGAGATGACTGTGACCCAGTCGTGTGCTTCGTGCGCATGCAGCCACTCTCGTGAAGTTTGCCGACTCGTTCCATGATAGCGCACTGAACTACTGAGCGAACAGTCGTAGCTCTAGAGATATTATTAAAATAACACAAGAGAGTACAGCTTCTTGCTCCCTGCCAACCGATGAAATCGAAGATGATTTTTTTGCCTCACTGTCTAATGTCAGGTGCGTGATCACTGCCTGAGCAAAAAACAAAACACCGAGACACCCCACGACAAAGCTATGCATGGGCTCGGCGGCTCACTAGCTGGTCGCTAATGAGGAACTTGTGTAGCAGAGCGGCCTTGTTTAGCAGCGCACACCCCCGACCTGCTTTGTTGCACGATAACTTGAATAGGCCTGCGCGCTAGAGTAGCCCTTTCTACTACTGCCAGAGCTTCTGCTGCTCTGATTTCGTTTCGTCAGCAGCGTACTTCGCGCCGCAGCCGAATCGCACGAGCAATCATATTTCCAAATTGGAATTGTTCGGATGGAGCGGTGCACGTAGGAGAGAAACTTGACTGTATTGCCGACGAATGTTGCCAGCGAACAGCGCTGCAGGGGATCAGGGGGCAAGGTGGATAACACCGTCGTATTTGACGTCTAACATGAGTCATGCATACAGGAAACACGGCAACGCGCAGCCAGCGCTTCTGTGAGCGGAAGCGCGGCCAGATGGCGAAAGTTTGTGCATGCGCGGTAAGCTCGAGAGGCGGCACCTATAACGCCTTTTCTAGTCCGTCATCGCGCTCCTACTTGGCGGTTCACGCTAATTTTATCTGGCAACATCAGACAGGGAAGCAGGCGACGGCGCACAACTAAACAGTGGACGACATTCCAAAACAAGGACCATAGAAAATGCAAAGTAGAACGTTCATACCAAATGCAGTGTCAAGGGTAAAATAATAAACACAAAAACAAGAGAACCATTAGAAAGCGGCACCAAGAACAAAAACATTCCTGTAATTCACAAAATCTTCGAGAAACGTTACTTCATTCTATGATAACGAAACAGGGAGCGTGCCAACCTATCTGTCACTGGCCATCGAAATATTGCAGGCTTGAATGATTTCTCTGCAAGATTTTTTTTTTGAATAGCTTCCAGCATTATTTTTGCAACCTCTGCTGTAGTAGAGCGGAGAGCTGGGCTACTCGACGGATGCGCGTCTTGAAAATGACGTCACTTCGCCATAAAACACGCACAACCGAAACAGAAGTGCCGAGAACGCGCGCACTCACAACTGAATTTTATTCGATGAAAGACGAATGCGCGAAAAAAATAAACCACGTGGTCATCGCTGCCAAGTAGTTGTGGTCACATTCTCACGCCTAGAAATTGCGCTTCACAATCTGAAAGTTCTACGGAATGATCGCTAGGACACACGTGTGGTTTATTTCTTTGTAATATAGGCCTCGAACAACTCTCAGGTAAGGCGTCACTGTGCCTGTAAAAAATTTTTGTCTTGTCTAGAATCGGAAGGCGCAATTTCTCCAGTTTTTTTCTTGCACGCACAACAATGCTTGTGAACGTGGGAATACTCACCAGAAGACAGGCTGTAAAAATTTCCTTTACCATCTTCCATACAAAAAAATTCAGTTGTCAGTCTGCCCGCGTCCCTTCCACTTCTGTTTGTGTTGTTCGTGTTTTTCTCCAGTTACCTTGTTTTCAAGAGGAACATCAGCTCTTTCGCTCTCTCTTTGAAAGACCAATCCACATTGACCGATATAGGAACTGCTGTGTGACAAATAAACTTCGTGCACAATGCCACTTGCGCCTTTCTTGAGTGGCCCAGTTCGTCATTATCTGCATTTGTGGTTCTTTTTCTTGAACGCGGTAGGGAAGAATCTTGATAATTTGCATGGTGCAGGATACAGCTTTTTTGTGTTGTCTCCTGGTCGCCTTTCTTAAATTATTCAAAAGCTTGTGACGCAGAGGATCTCATATAGACGCTGAAGTTTTAGTATACAGCAGCTGTTTATATCTGTTCCCCATCGAACTATCGCTTGTCCCTCAAAGCTATCTTTCGCTTAATGACGACAGGCTTTTTTTTTCAAGCAACTTCAATGCTGTTGAATTTTATGCGGAGCTGCAGAAGCTTGTACGAGAAAAACACTTTCAATTCCAGGTACATAGGGATACACAAGTAACCAAAACTGGCATAAAGATTATAAATATCAATTCTTTTTTCTGTTGTCCTATGGTGAACACAAGCATAAAATTCGACCTTTGTTTTGATACTAAGAACGCAGATTCATACGCAGCTTAAAATACATTAGAAACGGCAGGGCGTGTTGATTCCAAACGTTAATAACAACACGTAGTTCTACTCTTTTTTGTTTCTAATTCTATGATTATTGTCATTACTACTTGGTCAGCAGCGCACCACAACTTTGACCATCCATATAAGCTTGTGCTGCAATGTTTTTGCAAATTGCACTGCCATGTTGTAATAAAAGCTAGGTGGTCGCAGTAGCTTTATTCTGCAACTAGAGCGCTTGTCTCTCACATTGTTTTTCCTAGCTGCTGCTTATTTATCGAAACCCGGGGATGAGGCATCCGCCGAAAGTGAGGAAATATCTGCGCCTCCCATTTTTTTTTTGCACACGAACTACTGCCAGCTGTGACTGAAAAATATTTGAAGCGTCGCAAACTGCAGCGTCGCAAGTTGTTGGTGGCAGATTGAGAGCACTCAAGTCTTCAGTTTTAAGCCCTTAGTTACGTGCCAACGTTTGCAAGGTATTTTTTCTTTATCCTGCCTCATTGATGCCTCCTTTGTATGCTCTAGCTTTCAAAAGGAACGATTATTAGTTTAAAAATCCGTTTGCACCTGTAAAATTAAAAAAAACCATGCGCTGACACAGCGAAAAGCTGATTGTCCCCGTAAATACCTGCATTACGTAATGCGGACTAAACCTTTGTAAAGAATATTACGATAATAAATAAAGCAAAGTTTGAACCCGGCTTTGTAAAGTTTTGATTTTGCATTATACTCAGGTCCCGCTTAGACGCACGTGTAGGAGTTTACAGTTCCCAAAGTTTCTTTATTTTTCAGCACAAACTCTTTTGAGAAAAACACAAAGGTCCTCTCTTTGGGATGCTTTCATTGCTGATTATTTTTAACATGAATAGCCAGAAGATGGAATTCAGAAAGATTTTCCAATGGCAGCCGTTTTGTACCTAGATCAAACCTGAATGACGGAGAACACAACACGCAGCTGGTATCTCCTCACATATCTCCCTGTTCTTTTCGAAACCACATAGTATTTGGTGATGACGATGATGCGGAATGCACTGAGCAAATAGTGTGTTGTATATGCCACTCGAACAGAGCTAAACAACGAGCGTGTGTTGCAATTTAACACCCCGTGTGATCAGTTGTGAGAATGTGAGTCTGCATAGCGGAATAGTGTGTGTGGAATAGTTAGTCGTATACAGTACTATGCATTGTGCAATCGTGGATTCGCGGACAGACGACAGACGAGAACTAGGTGTGGGATTTCGAAACAATCAGTATATTGCTAGCCGCCGCGGTGGCTCAGTGGCTATGGTGCTCGGCTGCTGACCTAAAAGACGCGGGTTCGTTCCCGGCCGCGGCGGCTGGAATTTCTTTGGAGGAGAAATTCTAGAGGCCCGTGTACTGTGCGATTTCAGTGCACGTTAAAGAACCCCAGGTGGTCGAAATTTCCGGAGCCCTCCACTACGGCGTCTCTCATAGCCTTAGTCGCTTTGTGACGTTAAACCCCATAAACCAAACCAAACCAGTATATTGCTGGCAACATGGAGGAGTTGTACTCTATTAATGGGAGAATGGCAGCTATCGCAGTTATGCTTAATAACAGGTACAATATGAAGGTAGTGGAGGTCTACGCGCTTACATCCATCCATGATGACCAGAATGTTCGAAGATTCTATGAAGACGTGGCATCGACAAAGAACAAGGTAAATATTCAGGGGGCACTTTGGCTCTCCAAAGTGCTGCAAGGCGAAAGTGTTTCCTGGCGCACTTTGTTTATTTTTATGTTTACATTATTTTTTATCTTTTTTTACCTTTGTTAGGTTTTTATTTTATTTAGGAAGCCCATGCATTCACTAGATGCGCCTTTATTCATACCAAACCCTGAGCCTTCGTGGCGGATTGGTAGCGTCTACACTTCAAATGCCAAATGTCCTGGTTCGATTCCCAGCCTTGACAGTTTCTTTTTTATGTATTGACGCCGAAATGCGGACACATTTGCTAACATTCCTTGGTCACGACAGTATGAGGCATTAAAGGTTTTCGGCTTAAAATCACAGTACACTGTACTAATGGGTGACTCCAGTGTGAAGGTAGGCAAGACGCAGGCCAGAAACCAGGCGGTAGCCCGCTATGGCATAGCCTCCAGGAATAGAATGGGAGAGTTATTAGTAGAGCTCGCAGATAGAAATAACTTACTGATACCCCTAACTCGTTAATGGGCTTTCGCTCCACTGTTTCCGTCCATTCTCTCTTCAGGCCTAATCTATTTCGAGCCCTTACCATTCTGTGACCGCTACTACGCACCTTCGCGAGCACCACCCCGTCCTCTCCGATGCCAGGGTGAGCGCATAGTGTAAAATATATTTAATTTTTATTCTGCCATGGAGGCTCTTCCGCATCCACTTCCTGTTCGTTTCTTTAATGAAGTTATTGATTATCAATAACTTCTTCATTAAAGAAACGAACAGGAAGTGGATGCGGAAGAGCCTCCATGGCAGAATAAAAATTAAATATATTTTACACTATGCGCTCACCCTGGCATCGGAGAGGACGGGGTGGTGCTCGCGAAGGTGCGTAGTAGCGGTCACAGAATGGTAAGGGCTCGAAATAGATTAGGCCTGAAGGGAGAATGGACGGAAACAGTGGAGCGAAAGCCCATTAACGAGTTAGGGGTAAGAAGGAAAGTAGAGGAATTCAGGATATCACTGCACAACAGATATTCCGCCCTAACTTATGAAGACGACCTTAAACTTCAAACAATCTACGATAATGTCACGTTTATCATTAGGGAGCACGCAGTAGAAGTAGGCGGTAGGATCATTCGACAGGGTACCGGTAAGCTATCTGAGAAGGTAAAAAGTCAGATATAGAAACGCTAACTGTCAGCGCTACGAAAGTTAAGAATTAGCCCAAGGTGGCCGGAATAAGGAAGTTTAATATAGAGAAATAAAGCATGCTCTCAAGAACGGAGGTAGCCTAAAAGTGGTGAACAGGAAACTAGGCATAGGTAAAAACCAGATGTATGCGCTAAGAAAGAAAGAGCGCAATGTCATTAGCAGTATAGAGACGATAGTTAATGCAGCTGAAGAATTACACACATCTATGCAGTCGTCCATGTAATCAGAACGTTCATGAGAGTTGAAGGAGCGCAGAAAGATGGGACATCCTGCTAGTAAAGAGGAAGTAAAGAAAGCCGTAGGAGCAATGCAAAGGGGCAAGCAGCTGGTGAAGATTAGATAACAGCCGATCTCTTGAAGAACGGAAGGTAAGTTGGGCGCGAAAAACTAGCCACACTGCAGACTGAATGCCCTATGACCTCGAGCATACCTATGCTTCCCATACTACCTACAATGTGTTAGTCCTAATCAGTGCGATACAGTGTTTTAGTGTTTCATTGTATAGGAAGAGCAGGCCATTGTCAGTTGCAAAACTACCTTTTGCTTGCTTTTCCTTGATTTGTGCAATGTAAGTCACAAATAAAGAAAAACAAAAATACGAAGAAAGCTAACTATATCTTAATTAATAAGAAAAGCGACGGAAACGCCTTGAAAAACTTCAGACTGATCAATTCCCGCCGCCTGCAAAGTATTCACTGATGAAGATAGTGAATTATTACGGCCCAATGGCATCTGCAAGGTATTTATCATGTTAATCGCAAATAGAATTACGGTAACCTGAGATTTCAATCAACCAAATGATCAGGCAGGCTTTCATAAAGGATACTGGACAATAGACCATATTCACAATATCAATCAGATTATTGAGAAATGAGCAAAATATCACCAACTCCTACGTATAGCGTTCATTCGTTACGGGAAAACATTTGACTCCGCGGAAACGTCAGCTGTCATACAGGCATTGCGGAATCAGGGAGTAGAAGAGTTTTATGCGAAAATGTTGCAAAATATCTCTAACGACTGAAGTCAGCAATAAAGTCAGCAATAAAATTACAGCAAGAAAGGGTGTCTTGCAGGGACACACGATCTCGCCAATGCTATTGACTGTCTATTACCAGGACGTGTTCTGAAGCCTAGATTGGGAACATTTTGGGATACGTGTTAATGAAGAATACCTAAAAAATTTGCGATTCGCTGATGGCATTTCCTTGCTAAGCCATCCAGGAGATGAGCTGGAAAGCAGGGGCAATAAGTTAGGCAGCGAAGAACGGTGGGTATAAAAATTAACATACAGAAAACCAAAGTAATGTTCAACAGCCTCGCAAGGGAACCTCGAGGTTGGCGCATATGGCATGTTTTTTGAGGTCACGAATGCAGGTTACCAATATCCCTCAAGAGGAAAGTATAGAGCAGCTGTATGTTACCGGTACTCACCTATGGGGCAAAATCGTGGAGGCTAACAAAGAGGGTTCAACTTAATTTAGGGACAATGCAACGAGCTACAGAAAGATGTATTATTTGTGTAGTTTTGAGTGCCATGAAGAGAGCATAGTGGGCCAGGGGTGAAAGACGTGGTAATTACATCTTCTTCAAAATCAAGAGGAAGAAACGGGCTTGGTCAGGGAATCTTTTTGGCAATGCTAGAAGCCATTGGTCCTTAATGGTAACGGGAGTGGATTCCAAGAGAAGGCAAGCGTGGCAGGGGGCGGCAGAAAGTTAGGTGGGCGGATTAGATTTTAATAAGTTTGCGTGTCTAGGGTAGACACAGCGGGCGAGGGACAGGGTTAATTGGAGAGACAAGGAAGAGGCCTTCGCCTTGCAGTGTTCGTAGTGGGGCTGATGATGAAGATGATACATAAAATAATTGGTGCATTAGCGGGTTTGATTGCAATGCAATAAAGAAAAAAATTGTGGAAATGGCATAGTGCTCTCGCGCAGTGGCCAGAGAAGCTGATCTTTTTGGGCCGCCGCTGGTTCGAATCTAAGTCGCGAAAATGTTTTTTATTCTTTTATTCAATAAAAGTTTGGCTTGGTTCCACTGCGCTATAACAAACTTTCGATTCTGTGCACTCTGCCCTCATGTGTACACCTTAGACGAAAAGACAGTGAAATTCTTGGAGGGTTGTATTTTGATAAAATTTTATTCGCGGAGCTGTCGTCCACACACACTTCTTGAAATTTTCAAAACAAATACATGCGACTGTCGCATCCGAGACGATGAGCATTGGCCCTGGATTCCTCCATGGTAACTTGTATAGCAACTGCGCACCGCGTTCGATCCGCGAACAGTGTAAACTACCATCTGGAGCTGATGAGTATCTCCTCCCTTTCGGCTTGCGCACAAACTCCTCAGGGAAGTTATCTGTCAAGCCTGAGAGCAGCAGTTTCACAGAGATCGTCACCGCTTGAATGAGAGATAACAAAGAAAAGTGATGAATTCTTTATTTTCATCACCCTCTAAAAGACGTTAACACAGAGCGTCCTCGCTCCTTTGGCTGCCTAACTATTTGTGATAAATGTGCGATTTGCTGGAGCGCACTCTGCGGTCGGTCACTCGCGATTACCATTCTAAAACTGAGGTAAAGGGGCACTAACACATCCCGGTTGTCATCCGCGAATATTAATTTGACGGAACATTTGTTACAATATTTTCTCTAAATTTTTCGGTTGTTCGCTTTCTTTCTAATTGCAGCGGGTGCTGTTCAACGCGTGCTGTTTACCCGTGACAAGTGCGGAGGTAGCTTCTCTTCAAGGGAGCACAGGTACTGGCACTGGTGGAACCAGCACCCTGATAAACCAATCAGCAAAACTGCAACACAAATCAAAAAGACGAGTTCGAGTAGTACTGCAGTAAGGAGGAGCTGCAACAAGTGCACCAGTGCCTGAACTCCAGCTAGGCCAGCTGTGCCACCGCTGTTTGTGCAGGCATGACAGTGATGTTTATCAAATGAATGAGTTTTCATGGCTGCGTAGCGGACGCCTCCTTATAAGCTTAGTACTGAAATAAAAGCTCCGGGAGCTTTTACGCAAAAACACGGACGAACGCTTCTTTGTACGTGTTCGTCCGTGTTCGTTCGTCCATGTTTTTGCGTGTTTCTTCTCTGTGTGTTTGTGCTTCTTCGCTGCCGGAATGAATTAAGAATGTTACCAACTTTCCCAAAAACGTCTTTTACTCAAGTACATTTCTTCTACAGTGGGCCCTTATTTCTGTGTAAACCAAGCCTTGCCCACGTCGATTTGCTCATCACGAATATTGTTGACTCTGTGTGGCGTGCCAAATACGTCGCCGTATGCCTTAGATAACGCAGTATGCCACACCATAACGCAATTTATAAGAAAGGCACGCAACACTAGCAAAAACAACATTCATCCAATAATCGCACTTACTGGCCCGTATCTATGAAATTAATCTCTTTCTTCTATAGGCGAAGCGAAGTTACGCTCAAGCACTGGTCACCTCTTCTGTGGATAATGTTTCGACCAGCTGCCTCAAAACATAGTGAACGAAGAAAATCGGCAATCCCCTGTGTTCATTGCGTTAGCCATCGGCTGCTGAATGGTGTGGAACGAGGCGGTGTACAGTTATCCCGCTCGGCGAGGACGTTTCTTCTGGCGTCATCTATGACGTCGATGAGACGATCACGCAAGAAGATCTGCCCATACTTGTGAAGCCAGGAAACGAAGGCACCGTGATTCTCCGAGTTTCACGTCTTGGGAAATCTCGCTGTGTCAAGATTGTCTTCAAAGGCGACAGCATTCCGTCACATGTGAAGGTAGGCCTTTTTCGTCACGCAGTACGGCCATTCATACCAAAGCACCTACAATGCACCAATTGTATGAAACTGGGCCATGTTAGCGGAGTCTGCGGCAACGCGAGTGTGTGTTCCCGGTGTGCCGAGCCTCATGATTCTGAGACATGCACAGCACAAATTCTCAGGTGTTCAAACTGCAACGGTCCCCATGACGCCTCATCTAGAGACTGCCCACGGCTAAAAGAAGAGCGTGCTGTCCTAAGACAAATGGTCCGAGACAACTCGACGCACCGCGAAGCCGCCGCGATCGTTCGCAAGAGACGTGCCCGACGCAAGAGGAAATCCAGACAGGCTGCTGCCAATGACAGCCGCAACGACGCGCTGTTGGCGCCTCCTGCTCACCCTCCTCCACCTCCTGTTCCACCTCGCCCCAGTGTGCTCCGTCCGCCCTCTGTGGACAAGGGTGGCCAGATGTCATCAGGTTCCGATCCTTGGCCAGCGCTTCCGCCATTATGTCCTCCTGAGGCCCCTCCACGTAAGCTCCCATCGCTGAGCACGTCGGCCGCTGCAGACGGGCTCCCGGAGCAAGACCGCCAAACCCTCGTGATTTTAAAGACCGTGGTCAACGCAATTCGGCCTTTCCTACAGGCTCTGCAATCCCCAACTGCTCGAAGCGTTTTACTAGTGCTGGACTCCCTGGGTTCAGCACTTCAAGGACTTTAATCCATAATGGCAGGCCACCTTCCCACCTTTCGTGAGGAAGTCAGAGGCGCCACGATTTTCCAATGGAACGCAAGAGGTCTGAGGTCGCGAATGTCAAGTTTTCGTCCTTACGTATTCACTAACTACTTTCCGATATTGGTAATCTGCGAGCCCAAATTATCAGAAGCAATCAGGCTCTCCGGGTACGAATCTTTTTTCGCCCCTACATGCGGGGAGCGCAGCCAAGTCTTGGTATACCTCCGCACTGTCATGAAGTATGTTTGCTGCCCAGTTCCACCTCACAATGACAATCAATACGCGTGTTTCTTAATCAAGACAAAAACGCTAGAATTCACACTGATTGCAGCATATGTGTCACCCTCCTCTCAATTAGACTGCGAAAGGCTGAAGGCCATCATGGAAGAAACCCGTGCTCCTTGGATCATTACTGGCGATTTTAACGCCCACCATTTGCTATGGGGAAGCACCAGAATTAACTCCAAAGGAAGGCATCTGGCGTTATTTGCTTCCGACAATGATCTGTATGTTATGAATGACGGCAGTCCGACATACCTGCGCGGCTGTCACTACAGCAGCTGCCTGGACCTGACATTAGTTTCAAGGTCGTTGCACCGGAGTGTTCGCTGGTTTTGTGATGTGGAGACCCATGGAAGTGACCACATTCCTACCTACCTCAAAATAAACGGCCTTGGTGCGTCCACCCCAGCCCAACTCGCGCGAATCGACTGGACAGTATTTCGAAAACATATGTAGGAGACGAGCAAAGAAGCCCTCACTGGCAGGCTGGAGCACACTATAGCTAATGCTATGAACGTTGCGAGAAGTCACATCACGTCCTCAAGAACACGCAGTGATTTTGATATTGAACTAGAACGCCTGCGTGCTCTTCGGCGGCGAGCAAAAAGCGATACAGACGAACCAAGTGCTGAAATGATCTACGGGAGGCGAGACGTACGCAGAAAAAAAATCAAACGAAGAATGGATCAGCTGGCGAACCAGCGCTGGAGGTCCTTTTGTAGGCAATTGGATCCCCGCAAGCCCATGTCCCTCATATGGCGTACTGTGCGGGGCCTCCGTACACTTCCGCAGCAAGGACAACCATTCTATGCGTTGGCGGTCTACCAAGATCGACAGCAGTCTGAGGTAGCAACGGACTACTGCAGGAAAATTGCTGGTGTACCAACTGCTTCGAGTTCCCGGCGTGTTCCTCCTGCCTCACGGGTCTCAGCCATGGATGTCCTTTTTCTCGCGAGGAACTCGCCGCTGCTCTTGCAGGATGTCGCCGTTCGCCTTCACCAGGGCCAGATGGAATCGCATATGCTGCGCTGTCCCACCTTGGCCACGGCGCGCGAGAAGAGCTCCTCAAACGTTACAACGACTCTTGGCTTGACGGGGCTGTTCCTCAAGAATGGAAATCGAGTCGATTGATACCCATACTAAAACCAGGGAAATCTCCACTCGAGCTCTCATCGTATAGGCTAATAGCTTTGGCCAGTTGCGTAGGAAAGGTCATGGAGAAAATGATTTTGTCGCGCCTTGAGTGGTACCTCGAACGCTACAAAATATACCCCTACGCTATGGCCGGCTTCAGGCGGGGTCGCTCTTCTATTGACAACGTCGTTGACCTCGTATCCACGGTTCAACAACAGAAGCACTTGGAACGTTTGTCAGTGGCACTCTTTCTGGATGTAAAAGGTGCCTACGACAACGTGACCCATGAGGCCATCCTTGATGCGCTGGAAGCTGTGGGCATCGGTGGTCGGATGTTTGCGTGGATAGAGAGCTATCTGTCCAAAAGATCATTTTTTATCCAATGTGAAGATGGCCCGACGCCTGCGCATTACACCTACCGTGGCGTGCCCCAGGGCGGTGTCCTTAGCCCTACATTGTTTAATCTGACTCTCATCGCCCTCCCTGAGAACCTCCCCAACACCGTCCAGGTGTGTATGTACGCCGATGATATCTGCATTTGGGCCTCCTCTGTGACGCGTCCCCAGGTGCGTGCAAGACTTCAGCGGGCAGCATCGATCACTTCTTCCTATCTCCAGAAGAAAGGTCTCAGCGTTTCACCGGAAAAGTGCGCGCTAGTGGCATTTACACGTAAATGTATGACTCCATATCCGGTACGCATCGACGGTCAAGTCATTTCTTACAGCAAATCTCATCGTTTCCTAGGGATCCTGATCGACCGCAATTTATCATGGAGCCCGCATTGCACTCTACTGAAAAAAAAGCTAACATCTATCGCTCATTTACTTGGATTTCTGGGAGGAAAATCATCGGGCTCGTCGGTCCAGTCAATGCTGGAGTTGTACAGAGCTCTATTTGTGGGATGCTTGCGGTACAGTGCACCTGTACTCTCAAACACGTGCAAAACTAACATGCGTGGCCTCCAGTCAGTGCAGGGTCAGGCCCTTCGCACATGCCTAGGTCTCCCTCGGAGCGCATCAACACAGGGTAGCATTGCACTCGCCAAAGACCACCCGATCTCTACTTATATTGTCCTAGATTGCTTGCGAATGCACATACGTCATATCTCAAGGATTCCACAGCGTCACCTTGCGCCTTTGCCACTGCAGAGACCACATTCTTCATTTGCGAAGGTGATAACTACGCAACAGTCGTCGATCCCACAACAGTTCACCCCGGCAGCACTATCTCCCTCTCCTCTGTGGTGTACGCGGCTCCCATGTGTGCGCCTTGCTATTCCGGGGATAGCGAAGAAGTCAAATTTATCGACGCCAGCCATTAAGCAACTGACACTGTCCATGCTCCACTTCGAATATTCGGACCGTACTCACGTCTATACGGATGGATCAGTAACCTCTACTAGTTCTGCTTGCGCTGTGGTCGTTCCTGCGCGACAGACTCAAATTCACCAACAAATTTCGCATCGGACTACCTCTACTGGAGCAGAGTTGGCCGCACTTCTTGCGGCGGTACAGTATATCTCACAACAATCACCTCAAAAATGGGCTGATTTTCTGTGATTCAAAAGCTGCCCTACAATGTCTTCAATCTGCCTTGAGACATAGCGACCATGAGCAACTTATAGCGGAGATACGATATCTGCATCACCAGGCAATCGAACAAGACCATGAAATCATCTTCCAGTGGGTACCAGGCCATAGCGGCATTGTTGGTAACGCCTTAGCTGACGATGCTGCTCGATCGGCTCACGAGACAACCAACACTGTCCGCATACCACTGACAAGAGCTGACGCAGCAAGGCACCTTCAACTGCTCGCCCGAAACCTGACTGTAACGTCGTGGTCTGCCCCTGGAGGTTGGACACCCCTCTCGCATGACTTCAACCTTTTGCTCCAACATCATATACCATTCGGCCTCCCCCGCAGTGATACTACGCTGTTGTGCCGCCTGTGGCTGGGAGTGGCGTTCACAAACGCCTATTCCCATCCCATCTCAATGGCTGACTCTCCTGCGTGTGGCCAGTGTGGTTGTGACGAGACGATCAGCCACCTCCTCTGTGACTGTCCTCGTTTTGAGCGAGAGCGCGGTTGCATAGTTGCTTCTCTGCTCCGCTTGGACTCGCGTCCTTTAACAGAGTCTAACGTTCTGGGGCCTTGGACACAACCTTCCAGACAACGGAAAGCGGTGAAAGCTCTCCTGAATTTCCTAAGGGACTCGGGGTTGCATTCCCGCCTATAATCTTTAAGTTTTCAGTGCGCGCCCTCTGTCCCTGTGACATAGTGGTCGCTGGTCACTTAGAAGACTCATTTCCTTGCCGCTCTTTTTCCTTTTTTCCCCTTTGTTCCCCTCCCCAAGTGTAGGGTAGCCAACTGGGCGTCGCCTGGTTAACCTCCCTGCCTTTCCGTCCTTTTCTCTCTCTCTCTCTCTCTACCAAGAAACTTCATTCAAAGTTAAAAACATTTCAAAAAATAATTTAGTAGGTGATTTATTCTGGACAGCTGCCTCTAATTAAAGAAAAAAACATTGCGAGTGAAGGTTTGAACAAACTTTGTTATGCCAATGTACGTTTTAGGACGCCATGCTACCCACAATATGGTATCTGTCCTGGATTTTGCGAGATATCTAATAAAATGCGTAAGGGCTTTCGTAGGTGATCCGTGTCTTCGTGGCTTAGCCAACAGTAAAGAAATCAATGCACCACACGGATTGTGTTGACCGAAATTTTTCTTGTGTATACGGAAATTAAGTCGGTTTTCAGAAACTTAAGCTACTTCATGAGAAAGATATTTATTCTAACAGGGCATAATATTTATTATGTGCTTTTTACCTTTATTCTTATGAATGCTCCTTATTGTTGCCTTTTTTGCTGAACGACATCGTTGTGTAGTTCCTACACTTGTAGTACTGCTCCTACACAAGAACGGTTAAATGTCCATGGCCACCTGAGAGCTTTGAAGGATAACAAAGCAATATTGCGACAAAAAATGAAGACACCAAGGTCTTGAGGCTGGATAAGTGACAGAAGGAGGGTTCAGTTATGAACCATTTATTTAATTCGAAGGAAGTCCTCTGATAACGCAATGTAGCACTCTCGCCTCTCATTAAATTCAGGGGGTGAAGAATCTCGGCGCAGTGCGGGATCAATCGCCGGGAAAAACTCACTGGACCCAGGAATTCGCGGAGCTTGCGTAGCGTAGTGGGTACTGCGAAGTCTTGAAAAACTTTGACGTGAGAAGACAATGGATGAATTCCCTGCGCCTAGATGTCGTGGCCCAGGATCTCGAGCTCGGAAGGGCCGAAAACACATTTCTGGGCGTTGACGGCCAAGCCAAATACTTGGAGGCGTTAGAAGAGTTCCCGGAGGTGTTGCTCGTGATCTTGGGGAGTAGGACTTGCGACGAGGACGTCGTCGATGTTGGCAAATAAAGCCGGGAGTCCGCGCATCACTTCAGCAATGAATCTTTGAGAAGTTTGAGCTGCGTTGCGTGGCCTAAAGGGCATGCGGACGTACTCAAACAGGCCGAAGGGTGTAGTGATGGCCGTCTTCGGCATATCGGCCGGTTCAACGGGAACTTTATGTTACGTTTGGCAAGGTCCACTTTGCTAAAAATTTTGCATCCCTCCAGATGTCCAGTGAAGTCTTGAATGTGTGGAAGCTGATAGCTGTCGTGGACCGTGTGAGCATTGAGAGCCCTGAAGTCACCAGACGGACGTCAGTCACCCGGTTCTTTCTTGGGCACCAGATGAAGCAGTGAGGCCCAAGTGTTGAACGAAGGACGAATAATACCCAGCAGGATCATGGGGTCGAATACCCGTCTAGCAATCGCCAGGCGCTCACTGAAGAGGTGGGGTGGACGAGCTGCGACGGTTGGACCACGCGTGAAATGTGATGGGTTACATCATGATTTACTGGCTGGCGGAGATTACAACGCCTCATTACTTCGGGAAAGTCTGTGAGGACTTGGGTATATGGGCATGATGGGATCAGCGTGCCGATTCCAGTGGAAGCGACAGCCAACACAACGCCAGTGATGGAAAGGCGCGTCGTACTGTCGATGAAATGATGGCGACGTATGCTGACCTCCGGTACAAAATGCGTCAGTAAGTGGGAATCGAGGATCTGTTGATGGACGTTGGCGATGATAAAGACCCACCGAAACGTGCGCCGCAGGCAAAGGCCCAGAGTGAGGGACCGGTGACCATACGTGGCGATAGAGGTTGAGTAGGCCGCATGGATAGTAAGTCCAGGTGAATTGGAAGTACGGTCAGCCATCGAGGACGGCAGTACGCTGACTTTAGCACCAGTGTCGACGTGGAAGCGGAGGCCGGAAATGCGATCCATGACCATGAAAAAGTGGCCAGGGTGTAGGGCGAGGTCACATGCCGCCGTCAGTGGTCTCGCAGCGTGTTTCCCGGCCAGTTGCGTGGTGCAGTGCATTCGCAGGCGCGGTCTTGAAAAGTGTGGTGATACCAGCAAATACGCTGACTGCGAGGACTGGAAGAGCGCGATCCCCTCGGCGAAGACGAACGGCGGCGAGGACGTGAGAAGAAACCGTGCTGGGCATCAGAGGATGTCCGAAGGGCATCGAGAGAAGCGTCCAGCTGGTCGATCCGGGTCTGTAATCGTGAAATGACAGAAGGCTGTGGTGGAGAGGAGAGGGCGTCGTGGACTCGATCAGCTAGCTGGGCGAGGCAGTCAATGGGCAGGCCCCCCGCAGCAGCCAAGTGGAGGCGGGTAGACTGCGGCAAACGCTGCAGGAAGAGTCGGCGTTGCTTGCGCCCAGGAGCTGCCGCATGCTAGTGAGTAGCTGGAAGGGGCGGCGGTCTCCAAGCTCTTCGCAGGTGAGCAGCTGCTGGAGGCGCATAGCCTCAGAGACCGTGGTGCGGTCCAGAATGCACTGCTTAAGTCGCCGGTTCGGAGTCTCGCCCAAGGGTCTAACGATGACATCCGCCACCTCTTGAGCCACCTCAGGAGGCAGATTGGCAAGTAAGCAACGAAACCGAGATACCTCTGAGGTGACGTGGTGCAGATAGAAAATGGCTACCTGGACGAACCAGATCTGCCGATACTTCAGACAGAATGTCGGCAGGCGGAGCTAGATAGCTGCGACCTCCCGTGGGCGCAACGCAGCGTCAGGCGGAAGCCCGCCTGTCGCGGTAGTGCTGGGGTCGGTCATGTCGTAGGCAGGAGTCACCACTGTAGAGAATTTACGGGGTAGCAGCGAACCAGCAGAATAAAACTCCCAGCGTGGCAGGCTTTTCAAACCGAACAACCCGTACCGTTGGTTGGTCGGTTGGCCTCAAATAAAATGGCACACACTCACTACGAGGAAGTACCCAAGACACAGGCGGTGAACTGTTTGAAAGAGGAGCATTTATAGAGGAAAAGCATTAGTAATATGGCACAGGCTGACAGATTGGACGAGGCAACGACAGGGGACCTATTAGCTTGCAGATCGAAGACGGGACGATGGCTTTATGTGGAAATTAGAATGCAACACATGTAATGGTTCAATTTTGCACTGATTGAGAGAAAAATAAAATATTGAGATCAATTTTTGAAAATCAGAAAAAAAACAGAAATAAATAGAAAAAAAACAAATAATATAAAATTTAAATTAGCATTGGAGTCGCTGCGGTTCTAGAAGAAAATTTTGAAAAGCACAGCGCGCACTCCTGTTGCTTAGTCCAAACGAAGAAGCGCCAAAGGAAAGCACAACCGCAGTGGACACAGGCAGACCCCCCTAGTGAAAACGGATTTCTCATCGGCGCGTCGTCAAAGACCAGAAGCGGCGGCAGAACAGCAGGTAGTGATCCACTGTCTCAGGCACGACACAAAATGGACACAGTGTAGAATCCGCCAGACCAGATCTGTGAAGGTAGAAATTTAGCAGAGGAACTCGGCATCGCAAACGCGGCATCGAAACGCGCAAACGCGTGAGGGGTCTCGACATCACTACCGGCATGGGCTCAATCCCCTTCTTTGTACAGGTCCTGGCCCACCTTTCCACTACCATCCCATTCTTGGACGAAACTCTTCTACTCGCGGACCCAGCCCACACACATGTGGCCGTCAGCAACATTTCTGGAACTTTCCTGGCTTCCGCCTCTGCGGAGCCACTTCAACTGCCACTGACTTTGACAGTAACGGAGCATCTCGTCAGGCAACCTGGTACACCAGTGACGCTTCGGACGCAGTGCGCCTATTTAATCGCCACTTCTGTGTGCGGCACTGGGGGCTCGACATCGCTTCCGGCATGAGTTCAATCTCCTTCTTTGTGCAGGTTAGTTATCAACCCTTCGCGAAGACGTATCGCAAGTCTAATCCATGTCTCATTGCGGTGTCGTGCCCCGACTATGTGTTTGACTGTATACTATTTGTTAAGCAACGTTGGAGTAGCTGTACTCCGTTTGCTTGTAAATTTACTGCCCGTTAGTTATTGTTGCTCTGCGTAGATGTTGAGCGAAACTCCGGCCCGGATAGCGGTGTCTCTCCGCTGGCTACTATAACTTCCCTTTATGAAATTGTGACGCGATTAGAAAACGTTAAAACACAATTCTTGTGGGACTTAAAAGCTGTACGAGGGCAGCACAATGTGGTGACTGCTTCCCTAAATGAACTGGCGGGCAGAGTCACTGTACTAGAGCTCTCTCTGAGCCGGAATGAACAAAGTGAACCTTTAGATGCTGATGCGGTTCACTGTTTAACCCGGGAGGTTGCTCAGTTGAAAGTGTCATTAGATGATTCTAATAACCAATCCCGTAAATATAATTTGGTGCTTTGCGGTTTACCTGACTCTGCAGAGGAGGGCTGGGTGGAATCTGAAGAAAAAGCGCTATCAATTTTCCTGTCAAACCTGGGTGAACTTGTTAGCGCAAGTAGTATCGGGCGTGTACATCTATTGGGATAATATAAGCCTAATAAAAACCGTCCGATTGTGATCAGATTCTGCAGTTACAAACATAAGGAAAGAGTGGTTTCGCACGCCACTATATTGAAGCAAACCGCATATACTATTCGTGAGGATTTCACTTTTGCAGTGAGACAAGCGCATTCAAAACTTGTTCAGTACGCCCGTTCTTTGTCATAATCTTTTAAACTACGGCATGATAAACTGGTGATGGATGGGAAATGCTTTTGCTAAGACACCGAGAAAGACCGAGTTGTCGAGATTAACAGATAGCTAGAAACAAGACATGCGACTGGATGGAGTAAATCTATGGAAGGTCGGCATAATAGTTCAGTAAGTGCATCGAAGGCCTTGACCATACTCGTTGTAAACTGCCGAAGTATTGAAAACAAAACAGATGACTTTGCACTTTTGATCTCTGCCGTAAATCCACATGTTGCAATCGGCACAGAATCTTGGCTTTACCATTCTATTTTAAACAGTGAAGTCTATTCTGCCGGTTTTGAAATATATCGTCGCGACAGGAATACCCAAGGCGGGGGCGTGTCCCTGCTAGTTAATGCTGCCCTACGACTTTCCGTGTTATCGTCACCTTCGGAATGCGGCGAGTCAGTTTGGGGCAGTTTGGTGCGTGGTGTTCATCATCTGCTGGAGCCTCCTCACCCGCTCAAATATGACTTATCAGGAGCGCCGAGTGAGACCACGGCCTGCGATCCTGAGCATGCATTCACCGGTGCAAATAGTTTCGCTCTGTGATACTCCCGAGGTCACTTTTGAAAGCATTCTAAGGCTATTTCGCTCCGGAATTTAGTTATCGATTTGCAAAACACAGGAAAACATACACTGTGGTCGCAGTCATGAAACGTTTATTTCTGTAGGAACGTTGAGGTTCTCAGAGCAAATGCTCAAACTGATGGCCTTGCATACCAATACACAGCTGCACGCGATGTTTCAGTGAACGCACGATTGCATAAACGCACTGAACGATGTTTCACTGAGGCTTGTTGAAGCAGTTTGATACACTACGCTTTTTCCATGCCCCCAAAGAAGAAAGTCCAATGGGGTAAAATCTGGTGACATCGGTGGCCAAGAAAGGGCCCCGCAGCGCACAATTTATTACAAACGAGACTTGGTGTCAAGAATATGCACAGCACAGGAAGACGAATGTGGTGGCGCTCCATGGTGTTGGTACAAAAAGAAATTTAACGAAGAAGATGACACATGTGCAGTGTGTGGTAGATCTGTGGAAACAATTGAACACCTCATAATCAAATGTGATGGTATCCATCCGGATGTCGATGCAGGCACAGTCACTCTTTCTGAGGCCCTAGGGTTTAAAGATAACAATGGTCATGTAAATAAATCTGCAGTGGAAGTCAGCAAAAAGCGATTGGAGGATTGGTGGCTGAAAAGCAGAGATGTGGCATAAGGTTAGAATAGTAGGAAACCGTAGGCAAAGTTGATGGAGAATATTAATGAGAATTGCCAACACAGTAAACAAAAAAAAATAATAAATAAAGAAAAGCTGAGCATGGTGGCAATTGCCACCACCCCGTTTCAAAGGGGGCGCTCCTATCCATCCATCCATCCATCCACCGCATCGAATGCACAACGCTGAGTGGAAGTACCGGTACGAAGTCCGCAAACACATCCTTTTGAATGCAGTCTGTAAACAGCTTGGCTGTCATGTTTCCCTCAACAAAGTATGGCCGTAAAATGTGGCTGGGAAAAATTCCACGCCATACATTTATAGAGAATTGCCATTGGTGGCTGTGTTCTCTGAGCCAGTGGTGGTGTCCTATTGACCAGTAGTGCGCGTTGTGTAAGTTAACGCAGCTCTTTGATGTGGGCCTTTTCTATCCAATGCAGATTATTTAAAAAAATTTTCATCTTGGTCACACTGGATGAGGCACCATTTGCATAAGGCCAGCCACCGATGGAAGTAGTTATCTGTGAGTCCCTGATACAGAGGTTGGTGATACGGGTATATCTAATGTTAGACAAAACTCTCCAAACTGAAGGGATATTGGATGGACATGCGTCAGCTACTTCTCTCACGCTCTCTGTCCCTTTCAGTTAATGTAGGGCAAGACGACGGTCTCAATATGTTCGCTTAGGACATGGTGCCGAATACTTATTTGAGAATGGACCACTCCGTTGGTCCGAAAACGCTTGAACACTGTTTTGAAGTAATGAAGTGATGGTGCGCGAAAAACGGGGTGTCGTGCATTATATAGACCTGCGGCTAAATGAGGCTTCCATCCACGTTCACGTAGGCAATAACCATGTCTATTTCCTCAGCCGTCGGAAAATGGCCATACGCAGCTGCAGCTATGTTTAGGGGCGGAAAGGATAAAATAGGCGATGCTAATGCGCTCCATAAAATTTAATATTGCTGGTTTCTAGGCTACACATTTCTTACTTTTTTTTGCAAGTCACGGCGTGCGAGCTGGACACCAGTAATTATAAGCCGCATTAGGAGGGCGACTAGGCTGCACGCAGACGGCAACCACTGAGGTCCCCTTTCCGTTCGGGCCACTGATAAAGCGCGGTGTGCGTGTGACGTTTTCGATTGTGAGTGACGTCAACACTAGGGCATGACTGCGGCACCCAGCTGTTGAACGGAGCCCGTTGCGGGCGTGTCGAGCGAGGAGATTCTTAGCGCCGTAGTTCTGCGCGCAATTACATTTTCGTAAATATAATGACTGATATCGGGTTGACCAATGATCCTCTACAATTTCCGAATGACAGACACCTAACTGCAATAACTGAAAGTTTGAATAAAAAAAATTTAGTGAATTATCTACCTAGAAAACACTTGGAACCCTTTTTATAGCGCCCGCTACGGCCCCTGATTAGTTCTCGCAAGAAAAAGTTGACCTCGAAAGCTTATTTTTTAATAAGATTAGTTAGTCTTCCCTGTAACACCCCGTGTATAGTTGAATATATAGTTGAACATATATAGTTGAACGATATTGAATAGACGTTGAAACGAGTCTAGCGTGCACGGTGCATTCGCGTAGCGCGTTTAAGTGGTCTTCTCTAACAGCTTTATCGGAAATAATGATTTCATTGTGTGCGCAAAACTCGGTAATCAAAGCAATTAAAAGGTAGGAAAAATTTTGCTTTGTGAGTGAAATAGGTTCGCCTGCATAAATAGGGACGACACTAGGGCAAAACGTACCCAGTAGTTTCGAAAACAGAAGTACTTCAAGTGTTAAACTTTTCCTTGTTGCTTACTGCATATTATTACTTTTCGTTTCTCTATCTGCGCAGGTTCATTATATAATGTAATGTTAGTGTAAGGACAAAGTGCGCACCTTACCTGTGCCATGCTTTGCTAACTTTCACTCACTCACTTTCAATATACTGCAACCTTTTCTTGAAAACCGAACAAAGAATATGTACGCAGCAGTGTGGTTATTTCAAGCAGTATAATATGCGTTCGTGACATAATTACAGGTTACTACACCCACGACGTGAACTCCGGTGCACTTTTCAACGCAGGGTCACAGCAAGTGCAGGCTTGGCGTCGCTGGAAAATAGTTGAAAAGGAGGCGGTGCGCAACAGGTGTGATGGACACTATCCAAAGAGGAAATACGTTTCTGTAATATGGGAATGATTAATGTTTTTGTGCCAAATTGACAAACAATGGTCCGTAAATATGGCGCGTGGTTCCCGTGAAAAAACAAATTCAGTATGGGAGGCCA
Source organism: Amblyomma mixtum (assembly GCF_055824585.1). Taxonomy (NCBI): domain Eukaryota; kingdom Metazoa; phylum Arthropoda; class Arachnida; order Ixodida; family Ixodidae; genus Amblyomma; species Amblyomma mixtum. The sequence continues at coordinate 96,346,744 of NC_143021.1, forward strand.
GAATAAACTGATTATTCTTCATTTCTCTGTTTCGATGAAGAGGCTATGCAACGATTCTCGGCATGAAGATTTCTGTAGCCGTTCTCCAGCCAGAGCTGCAGCCGATAATGCGCAGCCGAGCAAATACAGTACAAAGTAGAAGAGAAACAGTTCATGCTCATCGTTATTGCTTGATTCCTGCGGCATGTACGTGATGCGATGAGGAACAGCTAGTCCATGTTCAGGGATAGCAAGCAGTAGGTGGCGGTGTTGCTCGCTGTAAGGAAAATGACGATAAATTTTGATAGCAGCAAAGCATAGAGAAACCATTTCAATTCGCAGAAATAGGAAGCCTGGTAACGAATGATTCACACAGTTCATGCGTTTGAATTGCTATGCTGCGTTCAGAACAGTTCATTTGTTGCTTATAGAGTAGGCAGAACTTTGCGATTTTATTTCCTGCAGTGTGAGGCCCCTCGTCCCATTAGGACTTGCCAATCAGAGGGAGAAAACACGTGACATCTTATGTATGGGCTGCGTCGGCCCCTTCATAGGGTGCTAAATGAATTTGGAAACATAGATAGACATGCGCCACTGATAGTAAACACTGCCGCTTGCTCGAGCAGCAGATGTGAGGGCGCAACTAGACAAGCAGAAGTACTTACCTCAGTGTGTTCAAAACATGCAAAGCTGGTACTTGATGCACTGTGGTGAAATGATCGCCCGGAGCCAAATTCCACTGTGCAGCCGCACGCACTTCCTCCTCGTTACACGTCGAAAATGCAACATATGAACTCTCCCATACCTTTTTGTAGCACACGGACATCTCGGTTTCATATTTGCAACTGCTAATGCACCGGTAGATAGCCTTAGAAATGACTTGAAAGAAATCCTTCAGATTATTATCTTCTAATTCTTCTTTATTGAACCCAATCCAGTCCATGCTTAAGCAAAGCCAAGTGTAGCCTATCTCAATTCGAGACTGAATTTCTTGGAAGGATTTCACACTTCCTGAAACAATCGGAACGCTTCGGGTGGCTGTAATGCTGGACAGTATATAATTGCTGAGAAGGAGCATGCCTAGGGCCCAGAAAGCAGTTGCCAGGTGTCGATTTATTAAAGAGTCAGCCGCAGACATCGGAGGACTCCTTCACAGAAGTGCGCATGAAAGCAGCAGCAAATAGCTTCCCGCGTGGAACGTTCGTTGCGATTCAAAAAGTAGGTGACAGCGGGTAAATGTAAAGACGCCTATTGTAGACGCGGCTCCAACTAAAGCGAAGCATAAGTAGGCGCATGATGTCCAGGTATCCATAAAGGTGATTCTATTCCTTACCCTACGCCGGCTGAAGAAGCACAGCGGAACAGGGGAATATTGCGCGTATGGGTAAACGTCTCCACTTGATAAAATGCTGCTACCAGTAGGAAGGAGGACTAAATCAATAACCTTGTATTTGAAATCTCGCCAAAGCCCCATTTTCTCTATGTGCAAGGTGTTGTTCAGGCTTCGGTATCCTTCAATAAAAGTCAAAGCTTCAGATATTTTCTTAACGTCTCCATGCACCTTGCCATAAATGGCCAATACAGCGCGAATCGTCTCTCCTTTTGGGAACCCGGGTATGCTTGCCGAATCGCGATAAAAGACCTCAGACGCACTCACTCTCCGGTAAATCTTGCACCGTTGGTAGCGGTCTTCACTAACGTTAATGTCGCTTTCACTACAACTGATAACTTGGCAAAGGGGAGAATCAAAATATTCATATAACTCACTGTTAAGGTCAGTGTCGATCACCCACCGATGTCTCACCTCCGTGAATATTAGTCCATAAAAGTCTATTTTACTCTTATCTGGTGTACTGCTGAAAAACGGTATAAAGATTATCCTTTCCTGAATTCTAAGCAGTGGACGCGTTTTTGATAAGCGACCACACCTGCTACCAATCCCTTCGTACTGATCTTTTAATTCACAATATACCTGTGAGGTTGTAGCTTTCACAAACTTAACCGCGACGGGAAGCTGCTTTCCTGTTTGGTAAAGCCTTCCTGTATCAGACGAGAAATAAAGGAGGACCGCTCTAACCGGCAATCCACTCGAAGCTTCCATGATATGAATCATGGGATGGTATAGCTCGGACGAGCTCCAGTCAAACAGGAGGGAGTGGGGAATAAATACGTAAATCCACAGAAATTTCCTCCGACAACAATTAGCCATGTCTTTCCGAACCTTCCGCAGGAATGCCTAGCGTACACTACAACCACTTTAAAGCAATTCTGCACCTAACTTATTAATTTATTTGATAAATTGATGACACATCAATTTATTTTATACAAGACGTCAAACTGTAGGCTAAGCTTATATCAAATAGTAGAAAAAGTATCTCCCGTGGAGTACGTCTTGCTGTGACAACGTGGCGATCTGCGTGCGCGTCTGGAAGGCCAAACGTTTGTTGCTGCATTACGCACACTGGGGAGTGATGCACATTGGGCTGAGAAATCATGTGCAGATATACAACATTGGAAGCAGAGCCTTCGGTGGTCATCAGTTCACTTCTTAAAAAGAGATCAGTTCTGCTCTCGCAGCCAATTCACGCCAATGTATAACTGATTTCATCGACAGCGGAGCCTAGACGCGAGTTACGCGTTGAACTTCGTGGGAGGCAGTGTATGCGGGATAAACCTCAGCAAAGAAGAGAGTTCAACAGGGAAGTCATTCGTCCAAGTCATGCCCTGCACGAACGTGCTGCTAGGCGACCAGTAAGAAACAAAACAGTCTAACCTTTGCCGTTTCTGCAGTGGCATGGTACCGCCGTCGCTTCCAAATTGGTAATTGACTTCAAATATTCTATGACCGAAGCTGTGTTAATTGACTGACAAAAACTCTGGGTGCGCAAAAATAAAAACAATGCGAATGTGGAATTGCGTGCAGTGTACTTCCACCGGTGTTGGCTCCTATCACACTACCTCCAGTTCTATGAGAACTTGTGTTTTTTAATTCAAAGAAGAACTAAGGTTTTTCAAGAATGTCTTAGTAGCCCGCTCCTGATTGGCTTCCACCCTGTGGCGTACACGAAGAACCGCAAACATTCAGCGCAGAGCACTTTTCGCATTCAATCCGATCGAAATCCGCCCTTCATGTCGTAGGTCAAAGTGAGGAAAACTTTTATGCATGTGTGCCTGCATACTTTATGGATTCTAAAAATAGAAATGTACTGAAATTAGAAAAAAAAGTGAGCTGTTTCTTTTCGGACGCGACCAGTCAAATTTTTGTACCTGGAATAAAGGGGTCTTTATCCCCTTTTACTTATTCTTTTTAAGTGTTAGATAGCAAAAGTCTCCCTTTTGTCAGAAGAATTAACAGAACAATCGTTTTTTAATTGTATTTGTAAAGGAATCTCTGGGAATGGTCTCCTCTCTGAAGCAGATCCGTTCATTAATGATGTCAGCTATTGCTGCCATCAGGTTAGACTGTTTTATTTCTTACTGGTCGCCTAGCAACACGTTCGTGCAGGGCATGACTTGGACGAATGACTTCCCTGTTGAACTCTCTTCTTTGCTGAGGTTTATCCCGCATACACTGCTTTCCACGAAGTTCAATGCGTAACTCGCGTCTAGGCTCCGCTGTCGATGAAATCAGTTATACAATGGCGTGAATTGGCTGCGAGAGCAGAACTGATCTCTTTTTAAGAAGTGAACTGATGACCACCGAAGGCTCTGCTTCCAATGTTGTATATCTGCACTTGATTTCTCAGCCCAATGTGCATCACTCTCCAGTGTGCGTAATGCAGCAACAAACGTTTGGCATTTTGTGCATTAACAACACAATCGAATTAAATTGTGTTATGCCAGCTTATTCAGAATCGTATGTTCGAATTTATATTGGTGGTGGAGTTATAGACCCGGAAACAATAGTTTATTGAAACAAACTTGCGAGCCAGACCAGATTTGCGGATAATAGAGAAAGTCGGAATTTTTGGTGCAGCTATTATGTACTGCGAAAGCATTATTCCAAAGTGTAAACCTCGACGAGGGTCTTGCGATCTAGGACTTGGGAGGTCTGGGAGACCCTGCTGCGCTCGGCGGCCCTGTCCGTGCAGAACATCGCCACCGGCCTGGCTGCCAGTGTTATAGACCTTAGGAACATAAACACTTGAGTCCAGTGTCGTCGTGCAGTGACTGGCGGGCGTGCCCGGAATTCCTTCAGTTTTGTTTTTCTCTCTATTTCTGTGTTTTTCTCTCTTGGTTTGGGTTCGCGATGTTTCTAGATTTGTGCGAAGTCAAATAAGTAAATAAATAGTAAATGTCGGGCGGTTTCGCATCGCCAGGCATAAAAAATTCTGCGGAAGCACAGTTTTTGCAGGTATACACTACCGCCACGTACTTGAAAGCTCAATTGAATGGTCAGCT